>NC_092381.1:111200110-111423462 GCF_030028105.1 Mobula birostris | reverse complement strand
GGTTACAGTGAGGGGGGGAAATCCCTGTACGAGTGTACGTGGTTACAATGAGGGGTGGGGATATCTGTACTAGTGTCAGTGGTTACAGTGAGGAGGGGGAAATCCCTGTACGAGTGTCAGTGGTTACAATGGGGGGGAATCGTGTACGAGTGTCAGTGGTTACAGTGAGGGGGGAAATCCATGTATGAGTATCAGTGGTTACAGTGAGGGGGTTATCCCTGTATGAGTGTCAGTAGTTACAGTGAGGGGGGAATTCCTGTACGTGTGTTAGTGTTTACTGTGAGGGGGGGAATCCCTGTAGAGTATCAGTGCTTACAGTGAAGGCGGGGGCGGATCCCTGTACGAGTGTCAGTTTACATTGAGAGGGGGAAATCGCAGTACGAGTGTCAGTGGTTACAATGAGGGGTGGGGATATCTGTACTAGTGTCAGTGGTTACAGTGAGGGGGGGGAAATCCCTGTACGAGTGTCAGTGGTTACAGAGAGGGGGTGGAATCCCTGTACGAGTGTCAGTGGTTACAGTGAGGGAGGGAATCCCTGTACGAGTGTCCGAGGTTACAGTGAGAGGGGCAAATCCCTGTACGAGTGTCAGTGGTTACAGTGAGGCGGGGAATCCCTCTACGAGTGTCAGAGGTTACAGTGAGGGGCAAGGGATAACTGTACGAGTGTCAGTGGTTACAGTGAGGGGGGAATCCCAGTATGAGTGTCAGTGGTTACAGTGAGGGGGGAATCCCTGTACGAGTCTCAGTGGTTACAGTGATGTCTGGGAATCCCTCTACGAGTGTCAGTAGTTACAGTGAGGGGGAATCCCTGTACGTGTGTTAGTGTTTACTGTGAGGGGGGAATCTCTGTACGAGTGTCAGTGGTTACAGTGAGGGGGGAGAATCCCTGTTGCAGTATCAGGGGATACAGTTTGGGGGAATCCCTGTAGAGTATCAGTGCTTACAGTGAAGGGGGGGGGATCCCTGTACGAGTGTCAGTTTACAGTGAGAGGGGGAAATCGCAGTACGAGTGTCAGTGGTTACAGTGAGGGGGAGGGAGAGTGTAAGTGGTTACAGTGAGGGAGGGAATCCCTGTACAAGTGTCAGTGGTTACAGTAAGAGGGGCAAATGACTGTACGAGAGTCAGTGGTTACAATGAGGGGTGGGGATATCTGTACTAGTGTCAGTGGTTACAGTGAGGGGGGGAAATCCCTGTACGAGTGTCAGTGGTTACAGTGAGGGGGTTATCCCTGTATGACTTTCAGTGGTTACAATGAGGGGGGGACTCCCTTTACGAGTGTCAGTGGTTACAGTGATGGCTGGGAATCCCTCTACGAGTGTCAGTAGTTACAGTGAGGGGGGAATTTCTGTACGTGTGTTAGTGTTTACTGTGAGAGGGGGAATCCCTTTACGTGTGTCAGTGGTTACAGTGAGGGGTGGGGATATCTGTACTAGTGTCAGTGGTTACAGTGAGGGGGGGAAATCCTGTACGAGTGTCAGTGGTTACAGAGAGCGGGTGGAATCCCTGTACGAGTGTCAGTGGTTACAGTGAGGGGGGGGTAATCCCTGTTGCAGTATCAGGGGATACAGTTGGGGGGAATCCCTGTAGAATTTCAGTGCTCACAGTGAAGGGGGGGGGATCCCTGTACGAGTGTCAGTGGTTACAGTGAGGGGGGGAATCCCTACGAGTGTCAGAGGTTACAGTGAGGGGGAAGGGATAACTGTACGAGTGTCGGTGGTTACAGTGAGGGGGGAATCCAGTATGAGTGTCAGTGGTTACAGTGAGGGGGGAATCCCTGTATGAGTGTCAGTGGTTACAGTGATGGGGGGAATCCCTGTATGAGTGTCAGTGGTTACAATGAGGGGGAAAACCCTGTATGAGTGTCAGTGGTTACAGTGATGGCTGGGAATCCCTCTACGAGTGTCAGTAGTTACAGTGAGGGGGGAATCCCTGTACGTGTGTTAGTGTTTACTGTGAGGGGGGAATCCCTGTTGCAGTATCAGGGGATACAGTTGGGGGGAATCCCAGTAGAGTGTCAGTGCTTACAGTGCAGGGGGGGATCCCTGTACGAGTGTCAGTTTACATTGAGAGGGGGAAATCGCAGTACGAGTGTCAGTGGTTACAATGAGGGGTGGGGATATCTGTACTGGTGTTAGTGGTTACAGTGAGGGGGGGAAATCCCTGTACGAGTGTCAGTGGTTACAGAGAGCGGGTGGAATCCCTGTACGAGTGTCAGTGGTTACAGTGAGGGAGGGAATCCCTGTACGAGTGTCCGAGGTTACAGTGAGAGGGGCAAATCCCTGTACGAGTGTCAGTGGTTCCAGTGAGGGGGGGGGATCCCTGTATGAGTGTCAGTGGTTACAGTGAGGGGGGGGAATCCCTGTACGAGTGTCAGTGGTTACAGTGAGGGGGTGTATCCCTGTATGAGTGTCAGTGGTTACAGTGAGGGGGGGAGGAATCCCTGTACGAGTATCTGTGGTTACAGTGAGTTGGGGGAATCCCAGAAAGAGTGTCAGTGGTTACAGTGAGGGGGGAATCCCTGTTGCAGTATCAGGGATACAGTTGGGGGAATCCCTGTAGAGTATCAGTGCTTACAGTGAAGGGGGGGGGATCCCTGTACGAGTGTCAGTTTACATTTAGAGTGGGAAATCGCAGTATGAGTGTCAGTGGTTACAGTGAGGGGGGGGAATCCCTGTACGAGTTTCAGTGGTTACAGTGATGGCTGGGAATCCCTCTACGAGTGTCAGTAGTTACAGTGAGGGGGGAATCCCTGTACGTGTGTTAGTGTTTACTGTGAGGGTTGGAATCCCTGTACGTGTGTTAGTGTTTACTGTGAGGGGGGGAATCCCTGTTGCAGTATCAGGGGATACAGTTGGGGGGAATCCCAGTAGAGTGTCAGTGCTTACAGTGCAGGGGGGGATCCCTGTACGAGTGTCAGTTTACATTGAGAGGGGGAAATCGCAGTACGAGTGTCAGTGGTTACAGTGAGAGGGGCAAATCCCTGTACAAGAGTCAGTGGTTACAATGAGGGGTGGGGATATCTGTGCTAGTGTCAGTGGTTACAGTGAGGGGGGGAAATCCCTGTACGAGAGTCAGTGGTTACAATGAGGGGTGGGGATATCTGTACAAGTGTCAGTGGTTACAGTGAGGGGGGGAATCCCTGTATGAGTGTCAGTGGTTACAGTGAGGGGTGGGAATTCCTGTACGAGTGTCAGTGGTTACAGTGAGGGGTGGGAATCCCTTTTACAGTAGCAGGGGATACAGTTGGGGGGAATCACTGTAGAGTGTCAGTGGTTACAGTGAGGGGGGGAAATCCCTCTACGAGTGTCAGTGGTTACAGTGGGGGGGGGGAATCCCAGTACGAGTGTCAGTGGATAGAGTGAGAGGGGGGATCCGTGTACGATTGTCAGTGGTTACAGTGAGTGGGGGGGATCCCTGTTTGAGTGTCAGTGGTTACAGTGAGGGGTCGGAATTCCTGTACAAGTGTCAGTGGTTACAGTGAGAGGTGGGAATCCCTTTTGCAGTATCAGGGGATACAGTTGGGGGAATCCCTGCAGAGTGTCAGTGGTTACAGTGAGCGGGTGGAATCCCTGTACGAGTGTCAGTGGTTACAATGAGGGGTGGGGATATCTGTACTAGTGTCAGTGGTTACAGTGAGGGGGGGAATCTCTATTGCAGTATCAGGGGATACAGTTGAGGGGAATTCCTGTAGATTATCAGTGCTTACAGTGAAGGGGGGAGGGGATCCCTGTACGAGTGTCAGTTTACAGTGAGAGGGGGAAATCGCAGTACGAGTGTCAGTGGTTACAGTGAGGGGGAAGGGATAACTATACGAGTGTCAGTGGTTACAGTGAGGGGGGAATCCCTGTACGAGTGTCAGTGGTTAGAGTGAGAGGGGGAATCCCTGTATGAGTATCAGTGGTTACAGTGATGGCTGGGAATCCCTCTACGAGTGTCAGTAGTTACAGTGAGGGGGGAATCCCTGTACGTGTGTTAGTGTTTACTGTGAGGGGGGGAATCCCTGTACGAGTGTCAGTGGTTAGCGTGAGGAGGGGAATCCCTGCACGAGTCTCAGGGGTTACAGTGAGAGGGGGGGCCGAATCCCTGTACGAGTGTCACAGGTAACAGTGAGGGGGGCAAATTCCTGTTCGAGTGTCAGTGGTTCCAGTGAGAGGGGATTCCCTGTACGACTGTCAGTGGTTACAGTGAGGGGGAGAATCCCTGTACGATTGTCAGTGGTTACAGTGAGGGGGTGGACTTCCTGTTGCAGTGTCAGGGGATACAGTTGGGGGGAATCCCTGTAGAGTTTCAGTGGCTTACAGTGAAGGGGGGGTGGATCCCTGTACGAGTGTCAGTTTACAGTGAGTGGGGGAAATCGCAGTACGAGTGTCAGTGGTTACAGTGAGGGGGATGGAGAGTGTAAGTGGTTACAGTGAGGGAGGGAATCCCTGTACAAGTGTCAGTGGTTACAGTGAGAGGGGCAAATCACTGTACGAGAGTCAGTGGTTACAATGAGGGGTGGGGATATCTGTACTAGTGTCAGTGGTTACAGTGAGGGGGGGACTCCCTTTAGGAGTGTCAGTGGTAACAGTGATGGCTGGGAATCCCTCTACGAGTATCAGTAGTTACAGTGAGGGGGGAATTCCTGTACGTGTGTTAGTGTTTACTGTGAGAGGGGGAATCCCTGTACGTGTATCAGTGGTTACAGTGAGGGGTGGAGATATCTGTACTAGTGTCAGTGGTTACAGTGAGGGGGGGAAAATCCCTGTACGAGTGTCAGTGGTTACAGTGAGAGGGGCAAACCCCTCTGCGAGTGTCAGTGGTTACAGTGGGTGGGGGGAAATCCCAGTACGAGTGTCAGTGGATACAGTGAGAGGGGGGATCCGTGTACGATTGTCAGTGGTTACAGTGAGTGGGGGGGATCCCTGTATGAGTGTCAGTGGTTACAGTGAGGGGTCGGAATTCCTGTACGAGTGTCAGTGGTTGCAGTGAGGGGTGGGAATCCCTTTTGCAGTATCAGGCGATACAGTTGGGGGGAATCCCTGTAGAGTGTCAGTGGTTACAGTGAGGGGGGGAAATCCTGTACGAGTGTCAGTGGTTACAATGAGGGGTGGGGCTATCTGTACTAGTGTCAGAGGTTACAGTGAGGGGGGGGGAATCTCTATTGCAGTATCAGGGGATACAGTTGAGGGGAATTCCTGTAGAGTATCAGTGCTTACAGTGAAGGGGGGGGGTGATCCCTGTACGAGTGTCAGTTTATAGTGAGAGGGGGAAATCGCAGTACGAGTGTCAGTGGTTACAGTGAGGGGGAAGGGATAACTATACGAGTGTCAGTGGTTACACTGAGGGGGAATCCCTGTACGAGTGTCAGTGGTTAGAGTGAGAGGGGGAATCCCTGTTCGAGTGTCAGTGGTTACAGTCAGGGGGAATCCCAGTATGAGTGTCAGTGGTTACAGTGAGGGGGAAGGGATAACTATACGAGTGTCAGTGGTTACACTGAGGGGGGAATCCCTGTACGAGTGTCAGTGGTTAGAGTGAGAGGGGGAATCCCTGTACGAGTGTCAGTGGTTACAGTCAGGGGGGAATCCCAGTATGAGTGTCAGTGGTTACAATGAGGGGGGGAAACCCTGTATGAGTATCAGTGGTTACAGTGATGGCTGGGAATCCCTCTACGAGTGTCAGTAGTTACAGTGAGGGGGGAATCCCTGTACGTGTGTTAGTGTTTACTGTGAGGGGGGGAATCCCTGTACGA
Organism: Mobula birostris; assembly: GCF_030028105.1. NCBI lineage: Eukaryota > Metazoa > Chordata > Chondrichthyes > Myliobatiformes > Myliobatidae > Mobula > Mobula birostris. Next base: position 111,417,730 of record NC_092381.1, on the reverse strand, counting down.
GTGTCAGTGGTTAGCGTGAGGGGGGGGAAGCCCTGCACGAGTCTCAGGGGTTACAGTGAGAGGGGGGGGAATCCCTGTACGAGTGTCACAGGTAACAGTGAGGGGGGCAAATTCCTGTACGAGTGTCAGTGGTTCCAGTGAGAGGGGATTCCCTGTACGACTGTCAGTGGTTACAGTGAGGGGGGGAATCCCTGTACGAGTGTCAGTGGTTACAGTGAGGGGGGGAATCCCTGTACGAGTGTCAGTGATTACAGTGAGGGGGTGGACTTCCTGTTGCAGTGTCAGGGGATACAGTTGGGGGGAATCCCTGTAGAGTTTCAGTGCTTACAGTGAAGGGGGGGGGAATCCCTGTACGAGTGTCAGTTTACAGTGAGTGGGGGAAATCGCAGTACGAGTGTCAGTGGTTACAGTGAGGGGGAGGGAGAGTGTAAGTGGTTATAGTGAGGGAGGGAATCCCTGTACAAGTGTCAGTGGTTACAGTGAGAGGGGCAAATGACTGTACGAGAGTCAGTGGTTACAATGAGGGGTGGGGATATCTGTACTAGTGTCAGTGGTTACAGTGAGGGGGAGGGAGAGTGTTAGTGGTTACAGTGAGGGAGGGAATCCCTGTACAAGTGTCAGTCGTTACAGTGAGAGGGGCAAGTCACTGTACGAGAGTCAGTGGTTACAATGAGGGGTGGGGATATCTGTACTAGTGTCAGTGGTTACAGTGAGGGGGGGAAATCCCTGTATGAGTGTCAGTGGTTACAGTGAGGGGGTTATCCCTGTATGAGTGTCAGTGGTTACAATGAGGGGGGGACTCCCTTTACGAGTGTCAGTGGTTACAGTGATGGCTGGGAATCCCTCTACGAGTGTCAGTAGTTACAGTGAGGGGGGAATTCCTGTACGTGTGTTAGTGTTTACTGTGAGAGGGGGAATCCCTGTATGTGTATCAGTGGTTACAGTGAAAGGTGGGGATATCTGTACTAGTGTCAGTGGTTACAGTGAGGGGGGAAATCCCTGTACGAGAGTCAGTGGTTACAATGAGGGGTGGGATATCTGTACAAGTGTCAGTGGTTACAGTGAGGGGGGGAAATCCCTGTATGAGTGTCAGTGGTTACAATGAGGGGGGAAAACCCTGTATGAGTGTCAGTGGTTACAGTGATGGCTGGGAATCCCTCTACGAGTGTCAGTAGTTACAGTGAGGGGGGAATCCCTGTACGTGTGTTAGTGTTTACTGTGAGGGGGGAATCCCTGTTGCAGTATCAGGGGATACAGTTGGGGGGAATCCCAGTAGAGTGTCAGTGCTTACAGTGCAGGGGGGGATCCCTGTACGAGTGTCAGTTTACATTGAGAGGGGAAATCGCAGTACGAGTGTCAGTGGTTACAATGAGGGGTGGGGATATCTGTACTGGTGTTAGTGGTTACAGTGAGGGGGGAAATCCCTGTACGAGTGTCAGTGGTTACAGAGAGCGGGTGGAATCCCTGTACGAGTGTCAGTGGTTACAGTGAGGGAGGGAATCCCTGTACGAGTGTCCGAGGTTACAGTGAGAGGGGCAAATCCCTGTACGAGTGTCAGTGGTTCCAGTGAGGGGGGGGGATCCCTGTATGAGTGTCAGTGGTTACAGTGAGGGGGGGGAATCCCTGTACGAGTGTCAGTGGTTACAGTGAGGGGGTGTATCCCTGTATGAGTGTCAGTGGTTACAGTGAGGGGGGGAGGAATCCCTGTACGAGTATCTGTGGTTACAGTGAGTTGGGGGAATCCCAGAAAGAGTGTCAGTGGTTACAGTGAGGGGGGGAATCCCTGTTGCAGTATCAGGGGATACAGTTGGGGGGAATCCCTGTAGAGTATCAGTGCTTACAGTGAAGGGGGGGGGATCCCTGTACGAGTGTCAGTTTACATTTAGAGTGGGAAATCGCAGTATGAGTGTCAGTGGTTACAGTGAGGGGGGGAAATCGCAGTACGAGTGTCAGTGGTTACAGTGAGGCGGGGAATCCGTCTACGAGTGTCAGAGGTTACAGTGAGGGGAAGGGATAACTGTACGAGTGTCAGAGGTTACAGTGAGGGGGGAATCCCAGTATGAGTGTCAGTGGTTACAGTGAGGGGGGAATCCCTGTACGAGTTTCAGTGGTTACAGTGATGGCTGGGAATCCCTCTACGAGTGTCAGTAGTTACAGTGAGGGGGGAATCCCTGTACGTGTGTTAGTGTTTACTGTGAGGGGGGGAATCCCTGTACGTGTGTTAGTGTTTACTGTGAGGGGGGGAATCCCTGTTGCAGTATCAGGGGATACAGTTGGGGGGAATCCCAGTAGAGTGTCAGTGCTTACAGTGCAGGGGGGGGATCCCTGTACGAGTGTCAGGTTTACATTGAGAGGGGGAAATCGCAGTACGAGTGTCAGTGGTTACAGTGAGAGGGGCAAATCCCTGTACAAGAGTCAGTGGTTACAATGAGGGTGGGGATATCTGTGCTAGTGTCAGTGGTTACAGTGAGGGGGGGAAATCCCTGTACGAGAGTCAGTGGTTACAATGAGGGGTGGGGATATCTGTACAAGTGTCAGTGGTTACAGTGAGGGGGGAAATCCCTGTATGAGTGTCAGTGGTTACAGTGAGGGGTGGGAATTCCTGTACGAGTGTCAGTGGTTACAGTGAGGGGTGGGAATCCCTTTTACAGTAGCAGGGGATACAGTTGGGGGGAATCACTGTAGAGTGTCAGTGGTTACAGTGAGGGGGGGAAATCCCTCTACGAGTGTCAGTGGTTACAGTGGGGGGGGGGAATCCCAGTACGAGTGTCAGTGGATAGAGTGAGAGGGGGGATCCGTGTACGATTGTCAGTGGTTACAGTGAGTGGGGGGGATCCCTGTTTGAGTGTCAGTGGTTACAGTGAGGGGTCGGAATTCCTGTACGAGTGTCAGTGGTTACAGTGAGAGGTGGGAATCCCTTTTGCAGTATCAGGGATACAGTTGGGGGGAATCCCTGCAGAGTGTCAGTGGTTACAGTGAGCGGGTGGAATCCCTGTACGAGTGTCAGTGGTTACAATGAGGGGTGGGGATATCTGTACTAGTGTCAGTGGTTACAGTGAGGGGGGGAAATCCCTGTACGAGTGTCAGTGGTTACAGTGAGGGGGGGACTCCCTTTAGGAGTGTCAGTGGTAACAGTGATGGCTGGGAATCCCTCTACGAGTATCAGTAGTTACAGTGAGGGGGAATTCCTGTACGTGTGTTAGTGTTTACTGTGAGAGGGGGAATCCCTGTACGTGTATCAGTGGTTACAGTGAGGGGTGGAGATATCTGTACTAGTGTCAGTGGTTACAGTGAGGGGGGGAAATCCCTGTACGAGTGTCAGTGGTTACAGTGAGAGGGGCAAACCCCTCTGCGAGTGTCAGTGGTTACAGTGGGTGGGGGGGAAATCCCAGTACGAGTGTCAGTGGATACAGTGAGAGGGGGGATCCGTGTACGATTGTCAGTGGTTACAGTGAGTGGGGGGGATCCCTGTATGAGTGTCAGTGGTTACAGTGAGGGGTCGGAATTCCTGTACGAGTGTCAGTGGTTGCAGTGAGGGGTGGGAATCCCTTTTGCAGTATCAGGCGATACAGTTGGGGGGAATCCCTGTAGAGTGTCAGTGGTTACAGTGAGGGGGGAAATCCTGTACGAGTGTCAGTGGTTACAATGAGGGGTGGGGCTATCTGTACTAGTGTCAGAGGTTACAGTGAGGGGGGGGAATCTCTATTGCAGTATCAGGGGATACAGTTGAGGGGAATTCCTGTAGAGTATCAGTGCTTACAGTGAAGGGGGGGGGGATCCCTGTACGAGTGTCAGTTTATAGTGAGAGGGGGAAATCGCAGTACGAGTGTCAGTGGTTACAGTGAGGGGGAAGGGATAACTATACGAGTGTCAGTGGTTACACTGAGGGGGGAATCCCTGTACGAGTGTCAGTGGTTAGAGTGAGAGGGGGAATCCCTGTTCGAGTGTCAGTGGTTACAGTCAGGGGGAATCCCAGTATGAGTGTCAGTGGTTACAGTGAGGGGGAAGGGATAACTATACGAGTGTCAGTGGTTACACTGAGGGGGGAATCCCTGTACGAGTGTCAGTGGTTAGAGTGAGAGGGGGAATCCCTGTACGAGTGTCAGTGGTTAGAGTCAGGGGGGAATCCCAGTATGAGTGTCAGTGGTTACAATGAGGGGGGGAAACCCTGTATGAGTATCAGTGGTTACAGTGATGGCTGGGAATCCCTCTACGAGTGTCAGTAGTTACAGTGAGGGGGGAATCCCTGTACGTGTGTTAGTGTTTACTGTGAGGGGGGGAATCCCTGTACGAGTGTCAGTGGTTAGCGTGAGGGGGGGGAAGCCCTGCACGAGTCTCAGGGGTTACAGTGAGAGGGGGGGGAATCCCTGTACGAGTGTCACAGGTAACAGTGAGGGGGGCAAATTCCTGTACGAGTGTCAGTGGTTCCAGTGAGAGGGGATTCCCTGTACGACTGTCAGTGGTTACAGTGAGGGGGGGAATCCCTGTACGAGTGTCAGTGGTTACAGTGAGGGGGGGAATCCCTGTACGAGTGTCAGTGATTACAGTGAGGGGGTGGACTTCCTGTTGCAGTGTCAGGGATACAGTTGGGGGGAATCCCTGTAGAGTTTCAGTGCTTACAGTGAAGGGGGGGGGAATCCCTGTACGAGTGTCAGTTTACAGTGAGTGGGGGAAATCGCAGTACGAGTGTCAGTGGTTACAGTGAGGGGGAGGGAAAGTGTAAGTGGTTATAGTGAGGGAGGGAATCCCTGTACAAGTGTCAGTGGTTACAGTGAGAGGGGCAAATGACTGTACGAGAGTCAGTGGTTACAATGAGGGGTGGGGATATCTGTACTAGTGTCAGTGGTTACAGTGAGGGGGAGGGAGAGTGTTAGTGGTTACAGTGAGGGAGGGAATCCCTGTACAAGTGTCAGTCGTTACAGTGAGAGGGGCAAGTCACTGTACGAGAGTCAGTGGTTACAATGAGGGGTGGGGATATCTGTACTAGTGTCAGTGGTTACAGTGAGGGGGGGAAATCCCTGTATGAGTGTCAGTGGTTACAGTGAGGGGGTTATCCCTGTATGAGTGTCAGTGGTTACAATGAGGGGGGGACTCCCTTTACGAGTGTCAGTGGTTACAGTGATGGCTGGGAATCCCTCTACGAGTGTCAGTAGTTACAGTGAGGGGGGAATTCCTGTACGTGTGTTAGTGTTTACTGTGAGAGGGGGAATCCCTGTATGTGTATCAGTGGTTACAGTGAAAGGTGGGGATATCTGTACTAGTGTCAGTGGTTACAGTGAGGGGGGAATCCCTGTACGAGTGTCAGTGGTTACAATGAGGGGGGAAAACCCTGTATGAGTGTCAGTGGTTACAGTGAGGGGGGAATCCCTGTACGTGTGTTAGTGTTTACTGTGAGGGGGGGAATCCCTGTACGAGTGTCAGTGGTTAGCCTGAGGGGTTGGAATCCCTGTACGAGTGTCAGTGGTTACAGTGAGGGGGGGAATCCCTGTACGAGTGTCAGTGGTTACAGTGAGGGGGTGGACTTCCTGTTGCAGTGTCAGGGGATACAGTTGGGGGGAATCCGTGTAGAGTATCAGTGCTTACAGTGAAGGGGGGGGATCCCTGTACGAGTGTCAGTTTACATTGAGAGGGGGAAATCGCAGTACGAGTGTCAGTGGTTACAGTGAGAGGGGGGATCCGTGTACGATTGTCAGTGGTTACAGTGAGTGGGGGGGATCCCTGTATGAGTGTCAGTGGTTACAGTGAGGGGTCGGAATTCCTGTACGAGTGTCAGTGGTTACAGTGAGGGGTGGGAATCCCTTTTGCAGTATCAGGGGATACAGATGGGGGGAATCCCTGTAGAGTGTCAGTGGTTACAGTGAGGGGGGGAAATCCCTGTACGAGTGTCAGTGGTTACAGTGAGCGGGTGGAATCCCTGTACGTGTGTCAGTGGTTACAGTGAGGGGTGGGGATATCTGTACTAGTGTCAGTGGTAACAGTGAGGGGGGGAATCTCTATTGCAGTATCAGGGGATACAGTTGAGGGGAATTCCTGTAGAGTATCAGTGCTTACAGTGAAGGGGGGGGGATCCCTGTACGAGTGTCAGTTTACAGTGAGAGGGGGAAATCGCACTACGAGTGTCAGTGGTTACAGTGAGGGGGAAGGGATAACTATAAGAGTGTCAGTGGTTACAGTGAGGGGGGAATCCCTGTACGAGTGTCAGTGGTTAGAGTGAGAGGGTGAATCCCTGTACGAGTGTCAGTGGTTACAGTCAGGGGGGAATCCCAGTATGAGTGTCAGTGGTTACAATGAGGGGGGGAAACCCTGTATGAGTAACAGTGGTTACAGTGATGGCTGGGAATCCCTCTACGAGTGTCAGTAGTTAAAGTGAGGGGGGAATCCCTGTACGTGTGTTAGTGTTTACTGTGAGGGGGGGAATCCCTGTACGAGTGTCAGTGGTTAGCGTGAGGGGGGGAAGCCCTGCACGAGTCTCAGGGGTTACAGTGAGAGGGGGGGGAATCCCTGTACGAGTGTCATAGGTAACAGTGAGGGGGGCAAATTCCTGTACGAGTGTCAGTGGTTCCAGTGAGAGGGGATTCCCTGTACGACTGTCAGTGGTTACAGTGAGGGGGGGAAATCGCAGTACGAGTGTCAGTGGTTACAGTGAGGGGGGGAATCCCTCTACGAGTGTCAGAGGTTATAGTGAGGGGGGAGGGATAACTGTACGAGTGTCAGTGGTTACAGTGAGGGGGGAATCCCAGTATGAGTGTCAGTGGTTACAGTGAGGGGGGAATCCCTGTACGAGTGTCAGTGGTTACAATGAGGGGGGGAAACTCTGTATGAGTGTCAGTGGTTACAGTGAGGGGGGAATCCCTGTACGAGTTTCAGTGGTTACAGTGATGGCTGGGAATCCCTCGACGAGTGTCAGTAGTTACAGTGAGGGGTGAATCCCTGTACGTGTGTTAGTGTTTACTGTGAGGGGGGGAAGCCCTGTACGAGTGTCAGTGGTTAGCCTGGGGGGTTGGAATCCCTGTACGAGTGTCAGTGGTTACAGTGAGGGGTGGGAATCCCTGTTGCAGTATCAGGGGATACAGTTGGGGGGAATCCGTGTAGTGTATCAGTGTTTACAGTGAAGGGGGGGGATCCCTGTACGAGTGTCAGTTTACATTGAGAGGGGGAAATCGCAGTACGAGTGTCAGTGGTTACAGTGAGGGGGAGGGAGAGTGTAAGTGGTTACAGTGAGGGAGGGAATCCCTGTACAAGTGTCAGTGGTTACAGTGAGAGGGGCAAATCCCTGTACGAGAGTCAGTGGTTACAATGAGGGGTGGGGATATCTGTACTAGTGTCAGTGGTTACAGTGAGGGGGGGAAATACCTGTACGAGTGTCAGTGGTTACAGTGAGCGGGTGGAATCCCTGTACGAGTGTCAGTGGTTACAGTGAGGGGGTTATCCTTGTATGAGTGTCAGTGGTTACAATGAGTGGGGGACTCCCTTTACGAGTGTCAGTGGTTACAGTGATGGCTGGGAATCCCTCTACGAATGTCAGTAGTTACAGTGAGGGGGGAATTCCTGTACGTGTGTTAGTGTTTACTGTGAGGGAGGGAATCCCTGTACGTGTGTCAGTGGTTACAGTGAGGGGTGGGGATATCTGTACTAGTGTCAGTGGTTACAGTGAGGGGGGGAAATCCCTGTACGAGTGTCAGTGGTTACAGAGAGCGGGTGGAATCCCTGTACGAGTGTCAGTGGTTACAGTGAGGGGGGGGTAATCCCTGTTGCAGTATCAGGGGAGACAGTTGGGGGGAATCCCTGTAGAGTATCAGTGCTTACAGTGAAGGTGTGGGGATCCCTGTACGAGTGTCAGTTTACAGTGAGAGGGGGAAATCGCAGTACGAGTGTCAGTGGTTACAGTGAGGGGGGGAATCCCTCTACGAGTGTCAGAGGTTATAGTGAGGGGGGAGGGATAACTGTACGAGTGTCAGTGGTTACAGTGAGGGGGGAATCCCAGTATGAGTGTCAGTGGTTACAGTGAGGGGGGAATCCCTGTTCGAGTGCCAGTGGTTACAGTGAGGGGGGAAAACCCTGTATGAGTGTCAGTGGTTACAGTGATGGCTGGGAATCCCTCTACAAGTGTCAGTAGTTACAGTGAGGGGGGAATCCCTGTACGTGTGTTAGTGTTTACTGTGAGGGGGGGAATCCCTGCTGCAGTATCAGGGGATACAGTTGGGGGGAATCCCTGTAGAGTGTCAGTTTACAGTGAGAGGGGGAAATCGCAGTACGAGTGTCAGTGGTTACAGTGAGGGGTGGGAATATCTGTACTAGTGTCAGTGGTTACAGTGAGGGGGGGAAATCCCTGTACGAGTGTCAGTGGTTACAATGAGGGGTGGGGATATCTGTACTAGTGTCAGTGGTTACAGTGAGGGGGGGAAATCCCTGTACGAGTGTCAGTGGTTACAGTGAGGGGGGGAATCCGTGTACGAGTGTCAGTGGTTACAGTGAGGGGGGGAAATCCATGTATGAGTATCAGTGGTTACAGTGAGGGGGTTATCCCTGTATGAGTGTCAGTAGTTACAGTGAGGGGGGAATTCCTGTACGTGTGTTAGTGTTTACTGTGAGGAGGGGAGTCCCTGTACGAGTGTCAGTGGTTACAGTGAGGGGTGGGAATCCCTGTTGCAGTATCAGGGGATACAGTTGGGGGGAATCCCTGTAGCGTATCAGTGCTTACAGTGAAGGGGGGGGGGCGGATCCCTGTACGAGTGTCAGTTTACATTGAGAGGGGGAAATCGCAGTACGAGTGTCAGTGATTACAATGAGGGGTGGGGATATCTGTACTAGTGTCAATGGTTACAGTGAGGGGGTTGAATCCCTGTACGAGTGTCAGTGGTTACAGTGATGGCTGGGAATCCCTCTACGAGTGTCAGTAGTTACAGTGATGGGGGAATCCCTGTACGAGTTTCAGTGGTTACAGTGATGGCTGAGAATCCCTCTACGAGTGTCAGTAGTTACAGTCAGGGGGAATTCCTGTACGTGTGTTAGTGTTTACTGTGAGGGGGGGAATCCCTGTACGTGTGTCAGTGGTTACAGTGAGGGGGAGGGAGAGTGTTAGTGGTTACAGTGAGGGAGGGAATCCCTGTACAAGTGTCAGTGGTTACAGTGAGAGGGGCAAATCCCTGTACGAGAGTCAGTGGTTACAATGAGGGGTGGGAATATCTGTACTAGTGTCAGTGGTTACAGTGAGGGGGGGAAATCCCTGTATGAGTGTCAGTGGTTACAGTGAGCGGGTGGAATCCCTGTACGAGTGTGTGTGGTTACAGTGAGGGGGGGAATCCCTGTACGAGTGTCAGTGGTTACAGTGAGGGGGGAATCCCTGTACAATTGTGAGTGGTTACAGTGAAGGGTGGGGATACCTGTACGAGTGTCAGTTTACATTGAGAGGGGGAAATCGCAGTACGAGTGTCAGTCGTTACAGTGAGGGGGGGGGAATCCCTTTTGCAGTATCAGGGGATACAGTTGGGGAGAATCCCTGTAGAGTGTCAGTTTACAGTGAGAGGGGGAAATCGCAGTACGAGTGTCAGTGGTTACAGTAAGGGGGAGGGAATCCCTGTACGAGTGTCAGTGGTTACAGTGAGGGGAGGAATCCCTGTACGTGTGTCAGTGGTTACATTGAGGGTTGGGAATCCCTATTGCAGTATCAGGGGATACAGTTGGGGGGAATCCCTGTAGAGTATCAGTGCTTACAGTGAAGGGGGGGGCGGATCCCTGTACGAGTGTCAGTTTACATTGAGAGGGGGAAATCGCAGTATGAGTGTCAGTGGTTAGAGTGGGGGGGGGAGTCCATGTATGAGTGTCAGTGGTCACAATGAGGGGGGGAAACCCTGTATGAGTGTCAGTGGTTACAGTGATGGCTGGGAATCCCTCTACAAGTGTCAGTAGTTACAGTGAGGGGGGAATCCCTGTACGAGTTTCAGTGGGTACAGTGAGGGGTGGGGATATCTGTACGAGTGTCAGTGGTTACAGTGAGGGGGGAAATCCCTGTACGAGTGTCAGTGGTTACAGTGAGAGGGGATTCCCTGTACGAGTGTCAGTGTTTACAGTGAGGGGGGTAATCCGTGTACGAGTGTCAGCGGTTACAGTGAGGGGGGGAAATCCATGTATGAGTATCAGTGGTTACAGTGAGGGGGTTATCCCTGTATGAGTGTCAGTAGTTACAGTGAGGGGGGAATTCCTGTACGTGTGTTAGTGTTTACTGTGAGGGGGAGAATCCCTGTACGAGTGTCAGTGGTTACAGTGAGGGGGGGAATCCCTGTTGCAGTATCAGGGGATACAGTTGGGGGGAATCCCTGTAGAGTGTCAGTGCTTACAGTGAAGGGGGGGGGGATCCCTGTACGAGTGTCAGTTTACATTGAGAGGGGGAAATCGCAGTACGAGTGTCAGTGGTTACAATGAGGAGTGGGGATATCTGTACTAGTGTCAGTGGTTACAGTGAGGGGGTTGAATCCCTGTACGAGTGTCAGTGGTTACAGTGATGGCTGGGAATCCCTCTACGAGTGTCAGTAGTTACAGTGAGGGGGGAATTCCTGTACGTGTGTTAGTGTTTACTGTGAGGGGGGGAATCCCTGTACGTGTGTCAGTGGTTACAGTGAGTGGGAGGGAGAGTGTTAGTGGTTACAGTGAGGGAGGGAATCCCTGTACAAGTGTCAGTGGTTACAGTGAGAGGGGCAAATCCCTGTACGAGAGTCAGTGGTTACAATGAGGGGTGGGGACATCTGTACTAGTGTCAGTGGTTACAGTGAGGGGGAGGGAGAGTGTAAGTGGTTACAGTGAGGGAAGGAATCCCTGTACAAGTGTCAGTGGTTACAGTGAGAGGGGCAAATCCCTGTATGAGAGTCAGTGGTTACAATGAGGGGTGGGAATATCTGTACTAGTGTCAGTGGTTACAGTGAGGGGGGGAAATCCCTGTACGAGTGTCAGTGGTTACAATGAGGGGTGGGGATATCTGTACTAGTGTCAGTGGTTACAGTGAGGGGGGGAAATCCCTGTACAAGTGTCAGTGGTTACAGTGAGGGGGGGAATCCGTGTACGAGTGTCAGTGGTTACAGTGAGGGGGGGAAATCCATGTATGAGTATCAGTGGTTACAGTGAGGGGGTTATCCCTGTATGAGTGTCAGTAGTTACAGTGAGGGGGGAATTCCTGTACGTGTGTTAGTGTATACTGTGAGGGGGGGAATCCCTGTACGTGTGTCAGTGGTTACATTGAGGGTTGGGAATCCCTATTGCAGTATCAGGGGATACAGTTGGGGGGAATCCCTGTAGAGTATCAGTGCTTACAGTGAAGGGGGGGGTGGATCCCTGTACGAGTGTCAGTTTACATTGAGAGGGGGAAATCGCAGTATGAGTGTCAGTGGTTAGAGTGGTGGGGGGGAGTCCATGTATGAGTGTCAGTGGTCACAATGAGGGGGGGAAACCCTGTATGAGTGTCAGTGGTTACAGTGATGCCTGGGAATCCCTCTACAAGTGTCAGTAGTTACAGTGAGGGGGGAATCCCTGTACGAGTTTCAGTGGGTACAGTGAGGGGTGGGGATATCTGTACGAGTGTCAGTGGTTACAGTGAGGGGGGAAATCGCTGTACGAGTGTCAGTGGTTACAGTGAGAGGGGAATCCGTGTACGAGTGTCTGGTTACAGTGAGGGTGGGATATCCATGTATGAGTATCAGTGGTTACAGTGAGGGGGTTATCCCTGTATGAGTGTCAGTAGTTACAGTGAGGGGGGAATCCCTGTACGAGTTTCAGTGTTTACAGTGATGGCTGGGAATCCCTCTACGAGTGTCAGTAGTTACAGTGAGGGGGAATTCCTGTACGTGTGTTAGTGTTTACTGTGAGGGGGGGAATCCCTGTACGTGTGTCAGTGGTTACAGTGAGGGGGAGGGGGAGTGTAAGTGGTTACAGTGAGGGAGGGAATCCCTGTACAAGTGTCAGTGGTTACAGTGAGAGGGGCAAATCCCTGTACGAGAGTCAGTGGTTACAATGAGGGGTGGGAATATCTGTACTACTGTCTGTGGTTACAGTGAGGGGGGGAAATCCCTGTACGAGTGTCAGTGGTTACAGTGAGTGGGTGGAATCCCTGTACGAGTGTCAGTGGTTACAATGAGGGGTGGGGATATCTGTACTAGTGTCAGTGGTTACAGTGAGGGGGGGAAATCCCTGTACGAGTGTCAGTTTACATTGAGAGGGGGAAATCGCAGTACGAGTGTCAGTGGTTACAATGAGGGGGGGGGGAATCCCTATTGCAGTATCAGGGGATACAGTTGGGGGAATCCCTGCAGAGTATCAGTGCTTACAGTGAAGGGGGGGGGATCCCTGTACGAGTGTCAGTTTACAGTGAGAGGGGGAAATCGCAGTACAAGTGTCAGAGGTTACAGTGAGGGGGGGAATCCCTGTACGAGTGTCAGTGGTTACGGTGAGGGGGGGGAATCCCTGTACGAGTGTCAGAGGTAACAGTGAGGGGGGCAAATCCCTGTACGAGTGTCAGTGGTTCCAGTGAGAGGGGATTCCCTGTACGAGTGTCAGTGGTTACAGTGAGGGGGGAATCCCTGTACGAGTGTCAGTGGTTACAGTGAGGGGGGAATCCCTGGATGAGTGTCAGAGGTAACAGTGTGGGGGCAAATCCCTGTACGAGTGTCAGTTGTTCCAGTGAGAGGGGATTCCCTGTACGAGTGTCAGTGGTTACAGTGAGGGGGGGAATCCCTGTACGAGTGTCAGAGGTAACAGTGAGGGGGGCAAATCCCTGTACGAGTGTCAGTGGTTCCAGTGAGAGGGGATTCCCTGTACGAGTGTCAGTGGTTACAGTGAGGGGGAATCCCTGTACGAGTGTCAGTGGTTACAGTGAGGGGGGAATCCCTGGATGAGTGTCAGAGGTAACAGTGTGGGGGGCAAATCCCTGTACGAGTGTCAGTTGTTCCAGTGAGAGGGGATTCCCTGTACGAGTGTCAGTGGTTACAGTGATGGCTGGGAATCCCTCTATTAGTGTCAGTAGTTACAGTGAGGGGGGAATCCCTGTACGTGTGTTAGTGTTTACTGTGAGGGGGGAAATCCCTGTACGAGTGTCAGTGGTTAGCATGAGGGGGGGAATCCCTGTACGTGTGTCAGTGTTTACCGTGAGGGTGGGATTCCCTTTTGCAGTATCAGGGGATACAGTTGGGGAGAATCCCTGTAGAGTGTCAGTTTACAGTGAGAGGGGGAAATCGCAGTACGAGTGTCAGTGGTTACAGTAAGGGGAGGGAATCCCTGTACGAGTGTCAGTGGTTACAGTGTGAGGGGAGGAATCCCTGTACGTGTGTCAGTGGTTACATTGAGGGTTGGGAATCCCTATTGCAGTATCAGGGGATACAGTTGGGGGGAATCCCTGTAGAGTATCAGTGCTTACAGTGAAGGGGGGGGCGGATCCCTGTACGAGTGTCAGTTTACATTGAGAGGGGGAAATCGCAGTATGAGTGTCAGTGGTTAGAGTGGGGGGGGGAGTCCATGTATGAGTGTCAGTGGTCACAATGAGGGGGGGAAACCCTGTATGAGTGTCAGTGGTTACAGTGATGGCTGGGAATCCCTCTACAAGTGTCAGTAGTTACAGTGAGGGGGGAATCCCTGTACGAGTTTCAGTGGGTACAGTGAGGGGTGGGGATATCTGTACGAGTGTCAGTGGTTACAGTGAGGGGGGAAATCCCTGTACGAGTGTCAGTGGTTACAGTGAGAGGGGATTCCCTGTACGAGTGTCAGTGTTTACAGTGAGGGGGGTAATCCGTGTACGAGTGTCAGCGGTTACAGTGAGGGGGGGAATCCATGTATGAGTATCAGTGGTTACAGTGAGGGGGTTATCCCTGTATGAGTGTCAGTAGTTACAGTGAGGGGGGAATTCCTGTACGTGTGTTAGTGTTTACTGTGAGGGGGGGAATCCCTGTACGAGTGTCAGTGGTTACAGTGAGGGGGGGAATCCCTGTTGCAGTATCAGGGGATACAGTTGGGGGGAATCCCTGTAGAGTGTCAGTGCTTACAGTGAAGGGGGGGGGGGGATCCCTGTACGAGTGTCAGTTTACATTGAGAGGGGAAATCGCAGTACGAGTGTCAGTGGTTACAATGAGGAGTGGGGATATCTGTACTAGTGTCAGTGGTTACAGTGAGGGGGTTGAATCCCTGTACGAGTGTCAGTGGTTACAGTGATGGCTGGGAATCCCTCTACGAGTGTCAGTAGTTACAGTGAGGGGGGAATTCCTGTACGTGTGTTAGTGTTTACTGTGAGGGGGGGAATCCCTGTACGTGTGTCAGTGGTTACAGTGAGTGGGAGGGAGAGTGTTAGTGGTTACAGTGAGGGAGGGAATCCCTGTACAAGTGTCAGTGGTTACAGTGAGAGGGGCAAATCCCTGTACGAGAGTCAGTGGTTACAATGAGGGGTGGGGACATCTGTACTAGTGTCAGTGGTTACAGTGAGGGGGAGGGAGAGTGTAAGTGGTTACAGTGAGGGAAGGAATCCCTGTACAAGTGTCAGTGGTTACAGTGAGAGGGGCAAATCCCTGTATGAGAGTCAGTGGTTACAATGAGGGGTGGGAATATCTGTACTAGTGTCAGTGGTTACAGTGAGGGGGGGAAATCCCTGTACGAGTGTCAGTGGTTACAATGAGGGGTGGGGATATCTGTACTAGTGTCAGTGGTTACAGTGAGGGGGGGAAATCCCTGTACAAGTGTCAGTGGTTACAGTGAGGGGGGGAATCCGTGTACGAGTGTCAGTGGTTACAGTGAGGGGGGGAAATCCATGTATGAGTATCAGTGGTTACAGTGAGGGGGTTATCCCTGTATGAGTGTCAGTAGTTACAGTGAGGGGGGAATTCCTGTACGTGTGTTAGTGTATACTGTGAGGGGGGAATCCCTGTACGTGTGTCAGTGGTTACATTGAGGGTTGGGAATCCCTATTGCAGTATCAGGGGATACAGTTGGGGGAATCCCTGTAGAGTATCAGTGCTTACAGTGAAGGGGGGGGTGGATCCCTGTACGAGTGTCAGTTTACATTGAGAGGGGGAAATCGCAGTATGAGTGTCAGTGGTTAGAGTGGTGGGGGGGAGTCCATGTATGAGTGTCAGTGGTCACAATGAGGGGGGGAAACCCTGTATGAGTGTCAGTGGTTACAGTGATGCCTGGGAATCCCTCTACAAGTGTCAGTAGTTACAGTGAGGGGGGAATCCCTGTACGAGTTTCAGTGGGTACAGTGAGGGGTGGGGATATCTGTACGAGTGTCAGTGGTTACAGTGAGGGGGGAAATCGCTGTACGAGTGTCAGTGGTTACAGTGAGAGGGGAATCCGTGTACGAGTGTCTGGTTACAGTGAGGGTGGGATATCCATGTATGAGTATCAGTGGTTACAGTGAGGGGGTTATCCCTGTATGAGTGTCAGTAGTTACAGTGAGGGGGGAATCCCTGTACGAGTTTCAGTGTTTACAGTGATGGCTGGGAATCCCTCTACGAGTGTCAGTAGTTACAGTGAGGGGGGAATTCCTGTACGTGTGTTAGTGTTTACTGTGAGGGGGGGAATCCCTGTACGTGTGTCAGTGGTTACAGTGAGGGGGAGGGGGAGTGTAAGTGGTTACAGTGAGGGAGGGAATCCCTGTACAAGTGTCAGTGGTTACAGTGAGAGGGGCAAATCCCTGTACGAGAGTCAGTGGTTACAATGAGGGGTGGGAATATCTGTACTACTGTCTGTGGTTACAGTGAGGGGGGGAAATCCCTGTACGAGTGTCAGTGGTTACAGTGAGTGGGTGGAATCCCTGTACGAGTGTCAGTGGTTACAATGAGGGGTGGGGATATCTGTACTAGTGTCAGTGGTTACAGTGAGGGGGGGAAATCCCTGTACGAGTGTCAGTTTACATTGAGAGGGGGAAATCGCAGTACGAGTGTCAGTGGTTACAATGAGGGGGGGGGGAATCCCTATTGCAGTATCAGGGGATACAGTTGGGGGGAATCCCTGCAGAGTATCAGTGCTTACAGTGAAGGGGGGGGGATCCCTGTACGAGTGTCAGTTTACAGTGAGAGGGGGAAATCGCAGTACAAGTGTCAGAGGTTACAGTGAGGGGGGGAATCCCTGTACGAGTGTCAGTGGTTACGGTGAGGGGGGGAATCCCTGTACGAGTGTCAGAGGTAACAGTGAGGGGGGCAAATCCCTGTACGAGTGTCAGTGGTTCCAGTGAGAGGGGATTCCCTGTACGAGTGTCAGTGGTTACAGTGAGGGGGGAATCCCTGTACGAGTGTCAGTGGTTACAGTGAGGGGGGAATCCCTGGATGAGTGTCAGAGGTAACAGTGTGGGGGGCAAATCCCTGTACGAGTGTCAGTTGTTCCAGTGAGAGGGGATTCCCTGTACGAGTGTCAGTGGTTACAGTGAGGGGGGGAATCCCTGTACGAGTGTCAGAGGTAACAGTGAGGGGGGCAAATCCCTGTACGAGTGTCAGTGGTTCCAGTGAGAGGGGATTCCCTGTACGAGTGTCAGTGGTTACAGTGAGGGGGGAATCCCTGTACGAGTGTCAGTGGTTACAGTGAGGGGGGAATCCCTGGATGAGTGTCAGAGGTAACAGTGTGGGGGGCAAATCCCTGTACGAGTGTCAGTTGTTCCAGTGAGAGGGGATTCCCTGTACGAGTGTCAGTGGTTACAGTGATGGCTGGGAATCCCTCTATGAGTGTCAGTAGTTACAGTGAGGGGGGAATCCCTGTACGTGTGTTAGTGTTTACTGTGAGGGGGGAAATCCCTGTACGAGTGTCAGTGGTTAGCATGAGGGGGGGAATCCCTGTACGTGTGTCAGTGTTTACCGTGAGGGGTGGGATTCCCTGTTGCTGTATCAGGGGATACAGTTGGGGGGAATCCCTGTAGAGTATCAGTGCTTACAGTGAAGGCGGGGGGGAATCCCTGTACGAGTGTCAGTTTACATTGAGAGGGGGAAATCGCAGTATGAGTGTCAGTGGTTACAGTGAGGGGGAGGGAATCCCTGTATGATTGTAAGTGGTTACAGTGAGGGAGGGAATCCCTGTACGAGTGTTAGTGGTTACAGTGAGGGGGAGGGAATCCCTGTATGATTGTAAGTGGTTACAGTGAAGGAGGGGAATCCCTGTACGAGTGTAAGTGGTTACAGTGAGGGGGGGAATCCCTGTACGAGTGTCAGTGGTTACGGTGAGGGGGGGGAATCCCTGTACGAGTGTCAGAGGTAACAGTGAGGGGGGCAAATCCCTGTACGAGTGTCAGTGGTTCCAGTGAGAGGGGATTCCCTGCACGAGTGTCAGTGGTTACAATGAGGGGGGGACTCCCTGTACGAGTTTCAGTGGTTACAGTGATGGCTGGGAATCCCTCTACGAGTGTCAGTAGTTACAGTGAGGGGGGGAATCCCTTTACGTGTGTTAGTGTTTACTGTGAGGGGGGGAATCCCTGAACGAGTGTCAGTGGTGACAGTGAGGGGGGAATCCCTGTACGAGTGTCAGTGGTTACAGTGAGGGGGGAATCCCTGGATGAGTGTCAGAGGTAACAGTGTGGGGGGCAAATCCCTGTACGAGTGTCAGTGGTTCCAGTGAGAGGGGATTCCCTGTACGAGTGTCAGTGGTTACAGTGAGGGGGGGAATCCCTGTACAAGTGTCAGTGGTTACAGTGATGGCTGGGAATTCCTCTATGAGTGTCAGTAGTTACAGTGAGGGGGGGAATCCCTGTACGTGTGTTAGTGTTTACTGTGAGGGGGGGAATCCCTGTACGTGTGTCAGTGGTTACCGTGAGGGGTGGGATTCCCTGTTGCAGTATCAGGGGATACAGTTGGGGGGAATCCCTGTAGAGTATCAGTGCTTACAGTGAAGGCGGGGGGGAATCCCTGTACGAGTGTCAGTTTACATTGAGAGGGGGAAATCGCAGTATGAGTGTCAGTGGTTACAGTGAGGGGGAGGGAATCCCTGTATGATTGTAAGTGGTTACAGTGAAGGAGGGGAATCCCTGTACGAGTGTCAGTGGTTACAGTGAGGGGGGCAAATCCCTGTACGAGTGTCAGTGGTTACAGTGAGGGGGGGGGAAATCCCAGTACGAGTGTCAGCGGTTAGAGTGAGAGGGGGAATCCGTGTACGAGTATCAGTGGTTACAGTGAGGGGGGGGAAATCCATGTATGAGTGTCAGTAGTTACAGTGATGGCTGGGAATCCCTGTACGAGTGTCAGTAGTTACAGTGAGGGGGAATCCCTGTACGTTTCTTAGTGTTTACTGTGAGGGGGGGGATCCCTGTATGAGTGTCAGTTGTTAGCGTGAGGGGGGGAATCCCTGCACGTGTGTCAGTGGTTAGCGTGAGGGGGGGAATCCCTGTACGAGTATCAGTGGTTACAGTGAGGGGGGGAATCCCAGTACGAGTGTCAGTGGTTACAGTGAGGGGGGGAAATCCATGTATGAGTGTCAGTGGTTACAGTGAGGGGGGGAATCCCAGTACGAGTGTCAGTGGTTACAGTGAGGGGGGGAAATCCATGTATGAGTGTCAGTAGTTACAGTGATGGCTGGGAATCCCTGTACGAGTGTCAGTAGTTACAGTGAGGGGGAATCCCTGTACGTTTCTTAGTGTTTACTGTGAGGGGGGGGATCCCTGTATGAGTGTCAGTTTTTAGCGTGGGGGGGGAATCCCTGCACGTGTGTCAGTGTTTAGCGTGAGGGGGGGAATCCCTGTACGTGTGTCAGTGGTTACAGTGAGGGGGGGAATCCCTGTTGCAGTATCAGGGGATACAGTTGGGGGAATCCCTGTAGAGTATCAGTGCTGACAGTGAAGGGGGGGCATCCCTGTACGAGTGTCAGTTTACATTGAGAGGGGGAAATCGCAGTACGAGTGTCACTGGTTACAGTGAGGGGGGGAATCCCTGTACGAGTGTCAGTGGTTATAGTGAGGGGGGGAATCCCTGTACGAGTGTCAGTGGTTACAATGAGGGCGGGAATCCCTCTACGAGTGTCAGTCGTTACAGTGAGGGGGGAATCCCTGTACGTGTGTTAGTATTTACTGTGAGGGGGGGAATCCCTGTACGAGTGTCAGTGGTTAGCGTGAGGGGGGGGAATCCCTGTATGTGTGTCAGTGGTCACAGTGAGGGGGGGTATCCCTGCACGAGTCTCAGGGGTTACAGTGAGAGGGGGGGGAATCCCTGTTGCAGTATCAGGGGATACAGTTGGGGAGAATCCCTGTAGAGTGTCAGTTTACAGTGAGGGGGAAATCGCAGTACGAGTGTCAGTGGTTACAGTGAGGGGGAGGGAATCCCTGTACGAGTGTCAGTGGTTACAGTGATGGCTGGGAATCCCTCTACAAGTGTCAGTAGTTACAGTGAGGGGGGAATCCCTGTACGAGTTTCAGTGGGTACAGTGAGGGGTGGGGATATCTGTACGAGTGTCAGTGGTTACAGTGAGGGGGGAAATCCCTGTACGAGTGTCAGTGGTTACAGTGAGAGGGGATTCCCTGTACGAGTGTCAGTGGTTACAGTGAGGGGGGGAATCCGTGTACGAGTGTCAGTGGTTACAGTGAGGGGGTTATCCCTGTATGAGTGTCAGTGTTTACAGTGAGGGGGGAATCCCTGTATGAGTGTCAGTAGTTACAGTGAGGGGGGAATCCCTGTACGAGTTTCAGTGGTTACAGTGATGGCTGGGAATCCCTCTACGAGTGTCAGTAGTTACAGTGAGGGGGTAATTCCTGTACGTGTGTTAGTGTTTACTGTGAGGGGGGGAATCCGTGTACGTGTGTCAGTGGTTACAGTGAGGGGGAGGGAGAGTGTTAGTGGTTACAGTGAGGGAGGGAATCCCTGTACAAGTGTCAGTGGTTACAGTGAGAGGGGCAAATCCCTGTACGAGAGTCAGTGGTTACAATGAGGGGTGGGGATATCTGTACTAGTGTCAGTGGTTACAGTGAGGGGGGGAAATCCCTGTACGACTGTCAGTAGTTACAGTGAGCTGGTGGAATCCCTGTACGAGTGTCAGTGGTTACAATGAGGGGTGGGGATATCTGTACTAGTGTCAGTGGTTACAGTGAGGGGGGGAAATCCCTGTACGAGTGTCAGTGGTTACAGTGAGGGGGGGTTATCCCTGTATGAGTGTCAGTAGTTACAGTGAGGGGGGAATTCCTGTACGTGTGTCAGTGGTTACAGTGAGGGGTGGGAATCCCTGTTGCAGTATCAGGGGATACAGTTGGGGAGAATCCCTGTAGAGTATCAGTGCTTACAGTGAAGGGGGGGGATCCCTGTACGAGTGTCAGTTTACAGTGAGAGGGGGAAATCGCAGTACGAGTGTCAGTGGTTACAGTGAGGGGGAAGGGATAACTGTACGAGTGTCAGTGGTTACAGTGATGGCTGACAATCCCTCTACGAGTGTCAGTGGTTACAGTGAGAGGGGGAATCCCTGTACGAGTGTCAGTGGTTACAGTGAGGGGGGGGAATCCCTGTACGAGTGTCAGAGGTAACAGTGAGGGGGGCAAATCCCTGTACGAGTGTCAGTGGTTCCAGTGAGAGGGGATTCCCTGTACGAGTGTCAGTGGTTACAATGAGGGGAGGACTCCCTGTACGAGTTTCAGTGGTTACAGTGATGGCTGGGAATCCCTCTACGAGTGTCAGTAGTTACAGTGAGGGGGGGAATCCCTGTACGTGTGTTAGTGTTTACTGTGAGGGGGGGAATCCCTGTACGAGTGTCAGTGGTTACAGTGAGGGGGGAATCCCTGTACAAGTGTCAGAGGTAACAGTAAGGGGGCAAATCCCTGTACGAGTGTCAGTGGTTCCAGTGAGAGGGGATTCCCTGTACGAGTGTCAGTGGTTACAGTGAGGGGGGAATCCCTGTACGAGTGTCAGTGGTTACAGTGAGGGGGGCAAATCCCTGTACGAGTGTCAGTGGTTCCAGTGAGAGGGGATTCCCTGTACGAGTGTCAGTGGTTACAGTGAGGGGGGGGGGGAATCCCTGTACGAGTGTCAGTGGTTACAGTGAGGGGGAAGGGATAACTGTACGAGTGTCAGTGGTTACAGTGATGTTGAGAATCCCTCTACAATTGTCAGTAGTTACATTGAGGGGGGAATCCCTGTATGAGTGTCAGTGGTTACAGTGAGGGGGGGGAATCCCTGTACGAGTGTCAGAGGTAACAGTGAGGGGGGCAAATCCCTGTACGAGTGTCAGTGGTTCCAGTGAGAGGGGATTCCCTGTACGAGTGTCAGTGGTTACAATGAGGGGAGGACTCCCTGTACGAGTTTCAGTGGTTACAGTGATGGCTGGGAATCCCTCTACGAGTGTCAGTAGTTACAGTGATGGGGGGAATCCCTGTACGTGTGTTAGTGTTTACTGTGAGGGGGGGAATCCCTGTACGAGTGTCAGTGGTTAAGGTGAGGGGGGAATCCCTGTACGAGTGTCAGAGGTAACAGTAAGGGGGCAAATCCCTGTACGAGTGTCAGTGGTTCCAGTGAGAGGGGATTCCCTGTACGAGTGTCAGTGGTTACAGTGAGGGGGGAATCCCTGTACGAGTGTCAGTGGTTACAGTGAGGGGGGAATCCCTGTACGAGTGTCAGAGGTAACAGTGAGGGGGGAAATCCCTGTACGAGTGTCAGTGGTTCCAGTGAGAGGGGATTTCCTGTACGAGTGTCAGTGGTTACAGTGAGGGGGGGGAATCCCTGTACGAGTGTCAGTGGTTACAGTGATGGCTGGGAATCCCTCTATGAGTGTCAGTAGTTACAGTGAGGGGAGAATCCCTGTACATGTGTTAGTGTTTACTGTGAGGGGGGGAATCCCTGTACGCGTGTCAGTGGTTAGCATGAGGGGGGGAATCCCTGTACGTGTGTCAGTGGTTACAGTGAGGGGTGGGAATCCCTGTTGCAGTATCAGGGGATACAGTTGGGGGGAATCCCTGTAGAGTATCAGTGCTTACAGTGAAGGCGGGGGGGAATCCCTGTACGAGTGTCAGTTTACATTGAGAGGGGGAAATCGCAGTATGAGTGTCAGTGGTTACAGTGAGGGGGAGGGAATCCCTGTATGATTGTAAGTGGTTACAGTGAGGGAGGGAATCCCTGTACGAGTGTCAGTGGTTACAGTGAGGGGGAGGGAATCCCTGTATGATTGTAAGTGGTTACAGTGAAGGAGGGGAATCCCTGTACGAGTGTCAGTGGTTACAGTGAGGGGGGCAAATCCCAGTACGAGTGTCAGTGGTTACAGTGAGAGGGGGAATCCGTGTACGAGTATCAGTGGTTACAGTGAGGGTGGGAATCCCAGTACGAGTGTCAGTGGTTACAGTGAGGGGGGGAAATCCATGTATGAGTGTCAGTGGTTACAGTGATGGGGTTATCCCTGTATGAGTGTCAGTAGTTACAGTGAGGGGGGGAATCCCTGTACGAGTTTCAGTGGTTACAGTGATGGCTGGGAATCCCTGTACGAGTGTCAGTAGTTACAGTGAGCTGGGAATCCCTGTACGTGTCTTAGTGTTTACTGTGAGGGGGGGGATCCCTGTACGAGTGTCAGTTGTTAGCGTGAGGGGGGGAATCCCTGTACGTGTGTCAGTGGTTAGAGTGAGGGCGGGAATCCCTGTTGCAGTATCAGGGGATACAGTTGGAGGGAATCCCTGTAGAGTATCAGTGCTTACGGTGAAGGGGGGGGGGATCCCTGTACGAGTGTCAGTTTACAGTGAGAGGGGGAAATCGCAGTACGAGTGTCAGTGGTTACAGTGAGGGGGGGAATCCCTGTACGAGTGTCAGTGGATGGAATACTTGTGTTTGTGTGTGGGTTTACACCTAGGGAATCCCAGTGTGTGTCATTGTTTACCCTGAGGGATCTCTGTGTGTGGGTCAGTGTGACCAGTGTGGAAATGCTGCCTTGTTACTCTGTTCATAGCAGTGATATTCTTCCACTTTGCTTGTGTTGATGGGCAGGAGAATGCTGCCTCTGTTCCGGGGTTGATACTGGGGGAGGGGGCGATGCTGCCTCCGTGTTAGTGTTTATCCGGGGTGAGGGTGGAGGATGCTGCCTCTGTGTTGGTGTTTACACTGGGGGGGGGGATCCCGCCTCTGTTGCAGTGTTTACAGGGAGGTGGGGGGATGCTTCTGTGCTGGTGTTTACACGGGGGGGGGGCGATACTGCCTCTGTGCCAGTGTTTACACCGGGGGGGCGGGTTCTGCCTCTGTACCAGTATTTACACGGTTGGGGCGATACTGGTCTGCGCTGGTGTTTACAGTGCATGAATGCCCTGTGTCTATCACAGATTTTTCCAATGGGGAGGACCCAAGAGTGTGAAATGTCTTCAGTGGGACCATTCAGAGGCAGTCACTGTTACCGCCCTGCTGCCCTGAACGTTCCACTCCTTGGAGGCAATTTGTGGGACTGTATTGACATTTAAAAGGCTGCATTTTCAGGAATGTCTCTTGGAAACCAGCTACGTATTAACTTTGAGGGGTATTCTCTGTGTGGGAAGTCAACCTTTCAATCTAATTACAAATTCCTGCATTGTCTCCTGAATCAGCGTGAAAGATTGTTCCTGTGTTGTGTGACATACCGCCCTCCAGTGGTCACCCTGTTAATTACATAACCTTGTTCCTTTATGAGATATTGATCCATGAAATGGCCCGAAAATCTGATGCTCTGGGTGGATCAATGGGACAATAGAATTATCAACTCTGTAACAATTGATTACTTTACTTCCTAAATGCCTGTAATTGTGGCAACCTCCCCTGAGAACATGCTAACAGGAGCTTGTTTAGACCAGAGCCTGTTTCACAGTTCAATTACAGAGTGGCTGGCTTGTATCCCAACCCATTCTTTCCACTTCGCCTTCTTAACCCTTTACATTCTTCCCAAAACATTTATTCAGCTCCTTTTTAAAGTTTTTATTACCCACACACCCCCTTCCCCCACATCCTCAGTATCTGTGATGTTTTCTGTGGAGAGGAGTGGCTCTCTCCTTCCTGTGGTGAAGAGTTCCCTGAATGGCTGGACGCCCATTTTAAAATCTGCCCCCAACCCTTGGTTTTGACTGACCAACCAAAAGGCAATTTCTCAACCTCCACCCATTCACCATCATTAACCCCTTAGCTAGGTATTGAACATAGGGCCTTACAGCACAGCACAGTACTGGCACCACAATGTTTAGCCGACCTTTTAATCTACACTATGATCAATCTAGCCCTTCCTTCCCACAAGGCCCTCCATTTTTACTTCTGCATTTGCCTATCTAAGAGTCTCTTAAATGTCCCTGATGAATCTGTCTCCAGCACCATCCTTGGCAGTAAGTTCCAAGCATTGACCACTTTCTGTGTAAGATGCTTACCTCTGACATCCCCCCCCCCCATACTTTCCTCCAAATTTCTTAAAATTATGCCCCCTTGTACAGCCATTTCCGCCCTTGGAAAAATTCTCTGGCTGCCCACCTGAACTGTGCCTCTTATCATTTAGAATGCTTCTATAAAGTCACCTCTCATCCTCCTTCACTCCAAAGAGGAAAGCCCGAGCTCACTCAACATGTCCCGATAAATCACCCTCTCTAATCCAGGCAGCATCCTGGTAAACCTCCTCTGCACCCTCTCCAGAGCTTCCACATCCTTCCTATAATAATGGACCAGAACTGAACACAATATTCCAGCACCCAGTTACAAAATAAAAGCAGAATATTTCATCCCATAAAAATCTAAGGTTATAAATGAGTCAGTGCTTGGGTCTGTTAATGCCTTGGGGAAGGAACAATGAAGCAGCTGGTGTTTAAACAGCTCTAATCCATCGGTCCCAGGACTGGGATTTACGAAACACTCCAGTAACTCAGCTCCGACAGGCTGCTCTGGTGACCAACGGTTCGAGTCTTCCAGCATCGTGACTTCCTGTGGCCAGGACACTGACTTTTCTCATTTGTTTAGAGGTACAGCACAGTAACCCACCCTTCTGGCTCAACAAGCCCGGGCTGCCCAATTCAACGTTCAAAGTACGTTTATTGTCAAAGTATGTGTACTTTATACAACCTTGAGATTCCTCTCCTAACAGGCAGCCATGTGACAACGAAACCCAACAAAGCCCATTAAAACAAAAGACCACCTAACACTCAATGTGCAGAGAAAGAGAGACAAATCATGCAAACAGTAAAAGTAAGCTGAAGTTTACAGAAGTGAGTCCACAGCCATCCCTGCAGCCCATCCAGGAGCCTGTTAGTTGCAGGGCACAGCTTCAGTTCAGCACAGTGACAAGTAGACCTCACTGAGCAGCAAGCTCAACCGGCCCGTCCCTCACCTCTGGCCCCGATACCCTAACCCCTCCAATCTGACCTGCCTCTTAGTACCTCCTAATCTCAGGTCATTCCTTGTTCTCAGGAGGAAACCTATGAGGTCAGAATCAGGTTTAATATCACCGGCATATGTCATGAAATTGTTCTTTTGTGGCAGCAGCACATTGCGATACATAACAATAAAAAACCTGTGAATTACTGTAAGTATGTGCACAATAAAAGTAGTGTGGTAGAGTTCATGGGTTCAACGTCCATTCAGAAGAGGGGAAGAAGATGTTCCTGGTTCGTTGAGTGTATGGCCGACCAATTAACCAATTAACCAATTAACCTGGATGTCCTGGAATTGTGCGAGGAAAGTGGAGCACCCGGAGGAAACCGATGTGGTCATCAGGAGAACATACTTGTTAGCAACCACCTCCCAGAGATGCTCACACATCTCCTCATGCTGGAGACTCAATCCAGAGTGTTTAGATTGAATAGGGAGTTCAGTTAGGTTTGGGATGTAAAGCTAGTCTTCGTTACCATGATCCTGAAACTTCGTCTTGCCACCCCTCCCTCATTCAGCTCTGTTTGTGACGCAGGCTCGTGGTATCTGAAATGTCCCAAAGTGTCACCACTAAACAAAATGGGATTGATACCCCACCAGTGTTGGACAGGAGGTAGAAAAAGTAACAGTGGTGACTTTCCCACTCCAGCTGCATCTGTCAGTCACACACCCGTCCCATAGATTGTACAAGATGATGGACTCTCGGCCTCACAATCAGCCTTGTCGTGGTCCATGCACTTTATGTTTGCCTGCACTGGACTTTCTCTCCAACACTTTATTCCACGTTCTGTGATGGCTTTTCCCTTTGCCCTGCCTCGATGTACTGATGTGATGAAATGACCTTTAAAGATCACCTTTAGTTGTTACACATACATTGAGACATTTTTGAAGATTGGCTGAAATGCGTCATTTGCATCAACGAGCAACACAGTCCAAGGACGTGGTGGGGGCAGCCCGCAAGTGTCGCCACGCTTCCGGCGCCAAAAAGCATGTCTGCAGCTTACTAACCGGTACACCTTTGGAATATGGGAGGGAACCAGAGCACCCGGAGGAAACCCATGTGGTCATAGGGAGAACGTGCAAACTCCTTACATATAGCAGAGGGAAATTAACCAGTGGGTTAGGGCTTATTCTAGCATTAGAGTATATAACAGATATTAACTCAATAGCCGCCAATCTTCATACATGAACGTAGATTGTAAGTTAAATTTAAAATGCAACCCTAAAAAATAAGTATGCTGTTTTGGATACTTTTGTGAAGGATGACGCCCCCCCCCCCCCCCGGGGAATGCCACAGAGACCGGGTTACTGGCACTGAGCAAGGGTCAATGGTGCAGCAGGGAAAGAGGGAGAAGAGGGGAGCAGTAGTGATAGGGGACTCAATGAACAGGAGATCTTGTGGATGTGAACGGGACACCCGGATGGTATGTTGCCTCCCAGGTGCCAGGGTCAGGGATGTCTCAGATCGCATCCTCGGCATTTTAGAGAGGGAGGGAGAGCAGCCAGATGTCTTGGTACATACTGGTACCAATGACATAGGAAGGAAAAGCAAAGAGGTGCTGAAAGAGATTTTAGAAACATAGAAAACCTACAGCACAATATAGGCCCTTCGGCCCACAAAGTTGTGCTGAACATGTCCCTACCTTAGAAATTACTAGGCTTACCCATAGGCCTCTATTTCTCTAAGCTCCATGTACCTATCCAAAAGTCTCTTCAAAGACCCTATCATATCCGCCTCCACCCCTGTCGCCGGCAGCCCATTCCACGCACTCACCACTCTCCGCGTAAAAAATTTACCCCTGACATCTCCTCTGTACCTACTCACCAGCACCTTAAACCTGTGCCCTCTTGTGGCCACCATTTCAACCCTGGGAAAAAGCCTCTGACTATCCACACGATCAATGCCTCTCATCATCTTATACACCTCTATCAGGTCACCTCTCATCCTCTGTCGCTCCAAGGAGAAAAGGCCGAGTTCACTCAACCTATTCTCATAAGGCATGCTCCCCAATCCAGGCAACATCCTTGTATATCTCCTCTGCACCCTTTCTATGGCTTTCACATCCTTCCTGTAGTGAGGTGGCCAGAACTGAGCACAGTACTCCAAGTGGGGTCTGACCAGGGTCCCATATAGCTGCAACATTACCTCTCGGCTCCTAAATTCAATTCCACGATTGATGAAGGCCAATACACTGTATGCCTTCCTAACCACAGAGTCAACCTGCGCAGCTGCTTTGAGCATCCTATGGACTCGGACCCCAAGATCCCTCTGATCCTCCACACTGCCAAGAGTCTTACCATTAATGCTATATTCTGCCATCATATTTGACCTACCAAAATGAACCACTTCACACTTATCTGGGTTGAACTCCATCTGCCACTTCTCAGCCCAATTTTGCATCCTATCAATGTCCCGCTGTAACCTCTGACAGCCCTCCACACTATCCACAACACCTCCAATTTTTGTGTCATCAGCAAACTTACTAACCCATCCCTCCACTTCCTCATCCAGGTCATTTATAAAAATCACGAAGAGTGAGGGTCCCAGAACAGATCCCTGAGGCACCCCACTGGTGACCGACCTCCATGCAGAATATGACCCGTCTACAACCACTCTTTGCCTTCTGTAGGAAAGCCAGTTCTGGATCCACAAAGCAAGGTCCCCTTGGATCCCATGCCTCCTTACTTTCTCAATAAGCCTTGCATGGGGTACCTTTTCAAATGCCTTGCTGAAATCCATATACACTACATCTACTACTCTTCCTTCATCAAAAAATTCAATCAGGCTCCTAAGGCACGACCTCCCTTTGACAAAGCCATGCTGACTATTCTTAATCATATTATACCTCTCTAAGTGTTCATAAATCCTGCCTCTCAGGATCTTCTCCTTCAACTTACCAACCACTGAGGTAAGACTTACTGGTCTATAATTTCCTGGGCTATCTCTACTCCCTTTCTTGAATAAAGGAACAACATCAGCAACCCTCCAATCCTCCAGAACCTCTGATGCAAAGATCATCACCAAAGGCTCAGCAATCTCCTCCCTCGCCTCCCACAGTAGCCTGGGGTACATCCTGTCCAGTCCTGGCGACTTATCCAACTTGATGCTTTCCAAAAGCTCCTGCACATTCTCTTTCATAATATCTACATGCTCAAGCTTTTCAGTCTGCTGCAAGTCATCCCTACAGTCACCAAGATCCTTTTCCGATGATCCTTCATTAGAGGAAGGAAAAGCAATGAAGTTCTGAAGAGAGAATTTAAAGAGTTAGGTAGAAAGCTGAGAAGCAGGACTTCCAGTGTAGTAATTTCTGGATTACTGCCTGTGCCACGTGCCAGTGAGGGTAGAAACAGGATGATTTGGCAGATAAGTGTGTGGCTGAGAAGCTGGTGCAGGGGGCAGGGCTTCAGGTTCTTGGATCATTGGGATCTCTTCAGGGGGAGGTATGACCTGTTCAAAAGTGACAGGTTGCACCTGAACCTGAGGGGGACCGATATTCTCATGGGCACGTTTGTTAGAGCTGTTGGGCAGGGTTTAAACTAATCCGCCAGAATGAGCGAACTCAGGATAGGATGGATGGTAAAAAAGCAAAGATAGTGTGCAGTCAGACTGTCAGGAAGGGCAGGCAGATGATGGGACAAAATTGCAGCCATCAGGGTGAGTAAAAGTGCATTAGGGATGCAGAATCAAAAAGGGTAGCAAATGCAGTGCTCAAAGTGTTATATCTCAATGCACAGAGTATAAGAAATAAATTGGATGATCTTGTTGCACTATTACAGATTGTCAGGTATGATGTTGTGGCCATCACTGAACCATGGCTGAGGGATGGGTGTAGTTGGGAGCTGAATGTCCAAGGTTACACGTTGTATCGAAGGGACAGGAGGGTCGGCAGAGGTGGTGGCGTGGCATCAAATCAGTAGGAAGATTTGACATAGGATAGCAAGATGTTGAATCCTTATAGGTTCAGTTAGGAAACTGCGAGGGTAAAAGAACTCTGGTGGCAGTTATATCCAGGCCACCCAACAGTAAATGCATGTGGACCACAGATTACAACAGAAAATAGAAAAGGCAAGTCAAAAGGACAGTGTTATCATAGTCATGGGAGATTTCAACATGCAGGTCAATTGGAAAACTCAGGTTGGAAATGGTTCTCAAGAAAGTGAGTTTGTTGAGTGCCTATGGGATGGCTTTTTAGAGCAGCTTGTTGTTGAGCCTACTAGAGGATCAACTATACTGGCTTAGGTGTTATGTAATGGACCGGAGGTGATTAGGGAGCTTAAGGTAAAGGAACCCTTAGGAGCCAGTGATCATAATATGATTGAGTTCAACTTGAAATTTGATAGGAAGAAAGTGAAGTGTGACATAGCAATATTTCCGTGGAGTAAAGGAAATTACAATGATATGAGAGAGGAGTTGGCCAAAGTAAATTGGAAGGAGCTGCTGGCAGGGATGACAGCAGAGCAGTAATGGTGTGAGATTCTGGAAAATATGAGCAAGGTGCAGGTCAGAAGAAATACTCAAATGGCCAAATAGAAATTATAGACCAGTTAGCCTGACCTCAGTGGCTGGGAAGATATTGGAGTCAATTGTTAAGGATGAGGTTATAGAGTACTTGGTGACACAGAACAAGATAGGACAAATTCAGCATGGTTTCCTTAGGGGAAAATCTTGCCTGACAAACCTTTTGGAATTCTTTGAGGAGATTACAAGTAGGATAGATAAAGGGGATCCTGTGGATGTTGTATATTTGGACCTTAAGAAGGCCTTTGACAAAGTGCCACACATGAGGCTGCTTACCAAGTTAAGACCCATGGTATTACAGGAAAGTTACTGGCATGGTTAGAGCATCGGCTGATTGGTAGGAGGCAGCGAGTGGGAATAAAAGGATCCTTTTCTGGTTGGCTGTCAGTGACTGGTGGTGTACTGCAGAGGTTGGTGTTGGGACCACTTCTTTTTATGCTGTATATCAATGATTTAGATGATGGAATAGATGGTTTTGTTGCCAAGTCTGCAGCTGATATAAAGATTAGTGGAGGGGCAGGTAGTATTGAGGAAACAGGTAGGATGCAGAAGGACTTAGACAGATTAGGAGAATGGGCAAGAAAGTGGCAAATGAAATACATTGTTGGAAAATGCATGGTCATGTACTTAGGTAGTAGAAATAAAAGTTCAGACTATCTTCTAAACGGCAAGAAAATCCAAATATCTGAGATGCAAAGGGACTTGGGAGTCTTTGTGCAAAATACCCTAAAGGTTAACTTGCAGGATGAGTTGGTGGTGAGGAAGGCAAATGCAATATTAACATTCATTTCAAGAGGTCTAGAATACAAGAGCAGGGATGTGATGCTAAGGCTTTATAAGGTACTGGTGAGGCAGTACCTTGTATACTGTGAACAGTTTTGGGCTCCTCGTCTAAGAAAAGATGTGCTGGCATTGGAGGGGGTCCAGAGGAGGTACACAAGGATGATTCTGGGAATGAAAGGGTTATCATATGAGGAATGTTTGATGGCTCTGGGTCTGTACTAGCTGGAATTCAGAAGGATGATGGTTGGGGGGGGGGCGGAATCTCATTGAAACCTTTCGAATGTAGAAAGGCCTAGACAGTAGATGTGGACAGAATGCTTCCCATGGTGGGAGAGTCTAGGACAAGAGGGCACAGCCTCAGGATAGAGGGGCACCATTTAAAACAGAGATGCGGAGAAATTTCTCTAGCCAGAGGGTGGTGAATTTCTGGAATTTGTTACCACAGGGAGCTGTGGAGGCCAGGTCATTGGGTGTATTTAAGGCAGAGATTGATAGGTTCTTGATTGGACATGGCATGAAAGGTTATGGGGAGATGGCTGGGGAGTGGGGCTGAGGAGGGGGAAATAAAAGGATCAGCCATGATTGAATGATAGAGCAGACTCGATGGGCCAAATGGCCTAATTCTGCTTCTATGTCTTATGGTCTTATGAAGACCCACAGCTCAGGGTTCAACAACAGCTTCTTCCACACCACCATCAGGTTCCTGAACTGACCTGAAGAACTCTAATTCTACCTTGGGGTATGCTTCCTTCAACTTTGTCTTATGGTTTTCTTGGCGCTGTGGACAACTGTCGATTGCAAACCAGACAATGCTGATTATCATTCATTCTGGATGTCTGGAGTGTGGGTGCAAAGGAGGTGTGTGTGAAAAGTATATGTAATTCATTGTAGATACGTTATGACTATAGAATTCTCCTGCTGTTACCTTTGATCTTTACTATATAAGATGTCATGTCTCATTGGGTCTTCCTCCAAGAGTGCCTCATTTTGTTGAATAAAACACTTCTGTATTCATTAGCTTCAGCAACTCTCCGCTGACTTTGTTCATGTTGCAACAACCAGTGGCATAAAACATTACAGTGACCGCTACGTTAACGTGCCGTCCCTCTGTATGGACGGCATTCAAAACAAAGTATTTCCCCGTACATCACTGTACGTGGGACAATACAGTCTTTCATCATTGAGCAGCCAGCAGTGCATGTCCTCAATTCTGAACTTTATATTAGTTCAAAGTTCAAAGTAAATTTATTATCAAAATACATATATGTCACCATCTCCAACCCTGAGATTTGTTATCGTGTAGGCATACTCAATAAATTCATAACAGAATCAATGAAAGACCAAACAAACTTGGGCATTCAACCAGAGTGTAAATGACAACAAAAATAAATCATCATCATCAACATTATCATTATGCGTCATGTCTTATGACGTGGTGATCATGCTCTCATGACTATGATTGTTCTTGGAAAATTTTTCTACAGAAGTGGTTTGCCATTGCCTTTTACTGCAGACGGTGTCTTTACAAGACGGGTGCCCACAGTCATGATCAATACTCTTCAGAGATTGTCTGCCTGGCATCAGTGGTCACATAACCAGGACTTGTGATGCACCGGCTGCTCGTACGACCATCCACCACCTGATCCCATGATAAGGACATATCTGCATCTGCAACCCGCTACCTGAAATAATAATAAATAAATAAATAAATAAACAATAAATATCGAGAACATGAGATGAAGAGTACTTGACAGTGAGTCCATTGGTTGTGGGAACATTTCAATGTTGGGGCCAGTGAGGTTGAGTGAAGTTATCCCCTTTGGTTCAGGAGCCTGATGGTTGAGGGTTGTAACTGTTTCTGAACCTGGTAGTGAGAGTCTTAAGTTTCCTCCACCTTCTTCCTGATGGCTTCAGTGAGAGAGAGAGTCCTGGGTGGCCAGGGGTCCCTGATGATGGATGCTGCACCTGTGTTCCATGTGGATGTGTTCAATGGTTGGGAGTGCTTTACCCACGATGGACTGGGCAGTATCACTGCTTTGTGTAGGATTTTCTATTCAAGTGCATTGATGTTTCCGTACCAGGCTGTGATGCAGCCAGTCAATATACACTCCACCGCACATCTGTAGAAGTTTGTCAAAGTTTCAGACGTCGTGCTGAATCTCTGCAAACTCCTAAGGAAGTAGAGGTGCTGCCGTGCTTTCTTCGTAACTGTGTTTATGTGCTGGTCCAGGACAGGCCCTCCAAAGTAATAACATCGAGGAATTTAAAGTTGCTAACCTTCTCCACATCTGATCCTCTGAGAAATACTGGCTTATGGACCTATGGTTTCCTTCTCCTGAAGTCGATAATCAGCTCTTTGGTCTTACTGACGAATATGACACTGGAGCTGTGCTTGGCCACGGTCCAAGATTTACCAGTCAGAAGGTTGCAAATTGCAAATTGCCCTGTGTTAAATAGGTGGGTTCTCGTATAGCACGGTTTGTTAGGCCGGAAGGGCCTGTTTCACGCTGTATCTCTTCTTCAATATTTTTATTGATTTCTTACATAGAAGAATACAGAGTACAGTAGGATATAATATATCAATTACAATATATTGGAATCACAAATATAGTCTCATTACCCCATATCTGTATAAATTAAATTTAAACATAATATTGAAAAAAGATCATTTTATTATACAAAAAATCTAAACCCACTACCAGAAAAAAACAGCTGTTTGGTTAAAAAGAAAGAAAAGGAAAAAGTCCTTATCATATAATAAAACATACTGTTAGCCAACATCTGTGCTTAATAGCAAATCAAAGATTTTGAAAATAATTCAAAAAAGGTCCCCACAATATTAAAAAATCTTGTCTAGGTTCAGAAATTGAACAGCGGATCTTCTCTAAATTTAAACATGACACAACATCATGTAACCAATGAGTATGAGTAGGTGGAGAAGCATCCTTCCACTTAAGCAACAATGTCCTCCTGGCTATAAGAGACATAAAGGACAAAATATGCAAATCATGTGACTCCAGCATAATATCATTTCCTCCAACGATACCAAATAAGGCAGTCAAAGGATTAGGTTTAAAATTTACTTTAAAAAGCACCAAAAAAGTTTGGAACACTTCCTTCCAATATTTTCCAAGGCTCAGACAAGTCCAAAACATATGGATTAGTGAAGCTTCTCCATTGTTACATCTATCACAATAGGGAGATGTATCCAAATAAAAACGAGACAGCTTATTTTTAGCCACTTTAAATTGTAGAAGGGAATGACGGGCACATAGCGATGAGGTATTAACCAATTTAAAAATTTCATTCCAAGTATCCTCAGAAATTGGAATCTGTAAATCTTGTTCCCAGAGATTTTTAATTTTGTCTAAAGGAATATTTCTCATTCCAAACAACATACCATAAATATTAGACAGAGATCCATTATGGAAGGGTTTCAAATTAAAAATTGTATCAAGTAAATTCTTATCTGGACTTTTAGGAAATGTATGTACTTGAGAACGCAAAAAGTCTCTAATTTTAAATAACGAAAAAAGTGGGTTTTGGGTAAGCTATACTTAACTGACAATTGTTCAAATGAAGAGAGACTATCTCCAACAAACAAATCCCGAAAATGTTTCATACCCAATCTATTCCACTCTTTAAAAACTACATCAGTCATAGAAGGTTTAAAAAAATAGTTAGAAAAAATGCGATTTGAAGGTGAAAAAACTCAATAAACCAAAATATTTTCTAAATTGTACCCAAATCCTCAAGGTGAGTTTAACTACAAAATTATCAGTTAAATTACTTAAAGATAAAGGAATTGAGGATCTGAGAAGAGAAATGATGGAAAATTTATTAACAGAATTATCTTCCAAAGAAAACCAGACTGGACAGTCCTCTCGATTAATATAATATAATCAAAACGTAAGATTCCATATATTGACTGCCCAGTAATAAAACCTAAAATTGGGTAAGGCTAAACCTCCAGTCTTTTTAGCTTTTTGAAGATGAACTTTATTTAATCGAGAAATTTTATTTTTCCATATATAAGGAGATATAATAGAATCCAGAGAATCAAAAAAGGATTTCGGAATAAAAACAGGTACGGCCTGAAATAAATATAAAAATTTAGGCAAAATATTCATTTTAATAGAATTAATTTGGCCAATCAACAATAAAGAGAGGGGTGACCAAGTTGATAGTGCCTTCTTAACATAATTAAGAAGTGTAAAAAAATTTACTTAAAAAAGGAATTTATAATTCCTAGTAATTGTTACGCCCAAATAAGTAAATTGATTTCTTACAATTTTAAAAGGAAGGTTAGTGTTAACTAATACCAAATTATACCAAGAAAAAAGTTCACTCTTATGAAAGGTAAGTTTATATCGTGAAAACTGACTAAAGCAGGAGAGTAAAGAGAGTACAGAAGGTAAAGAAGACTCCACATTAGAAATGTAGAGCAAAAGGTCATCAGCATAAAACGACACCTTATGAGTGATACCCCTCCCTAAAATACCAGTGATATCATTACATTCCCGGAAAGCAATAGCTAAAGGTTCTAAGACCAAATCAAAAAGCAAAGGACTCAAAGGACAACCTTGTCTAGTTCTACGTTGAAGTTTAAATGGTTTAGAATTCTGGGAGTTAGTAAGAACCTGAGTGGTGGGAGATAAATAAAGTAATTTAATCCATTTAATAAAATCGGGCCCAAAGTTAAATTTCTCTAAAGTTTTAAATAAATAATTCCATTCAACCCGATCAAAGGCTTTCTCAGCATCTAAGGATATCACGCATTCCGATATCTCTTTATTGACAATAAACTGGACTGGTCAAAGAACACCGAGGCTGTCTACAAGAAGGGTCAGAGCCGTCTCTATTTCCTGAGGAGACTGAGGTCCTTTAACATCTGCCGGACGATGCTGAGGATGTTCTATGAGTCTGTGGTGGCCAGTGCTATCATGTTTGCTGTTGTGTGCTGGGGCAGCAGGCTGAGGGTAGCAGACACCAACAGAATCAACAAACTCATTTGTAAGGCCAGTGATGTTGTGGGGATGGAACTGGACTCTCTGATGGTGGTGTCTGAAAAGAGGATGCTGTCCAAGTTGCATGCCATCTTGGTCAATGTCTCCCATCCACTACATAATGTACTGGTTGGGCACAGGAGTACATTTAGCCAGAGACTCATTCCACCGAGATGCAACACTGAGCGTCATAGGAAGTCATTCCTGCCTGTGGCCATCAAACTTTACAACTCCTCCCTTGGAGGGCCAGACACCCTGAGCCAATAGGCTGGTCCTGGCATAATTTACATATTATTATTTAATTATTTATGGTTTTATATTGTTATATTTATGCTCTGTTCTTGGTTGGTGCAACTGTAACAAAACCAAATTTCCCTCGGGATCAATAAAGTATGACTACAACTATGACTATGAGAAGGAGAATAAATAACATTCTATAAATGACGAATATTAAAGTAGGAGTATCGATTTTCGATAAATCCCGTCTGATCATCAGAAATAATAGATGGCAAAATATTTTCAATCCTACAAGCCAAAAGTTTAGATAGAATTTTAGTATCAACATTAAGTAAGGAAATTGGTCTGTAAGAAGAACATTCAGTTGGATCCTTATTCTTTTTAAGAATAAGTGAAATAGAGGCTTCATAAAAAGATTGTGGCAACGTACCTAATTTAAAAGAGTCAGAAAGGACTGACTATAAGTGTTGTATAAGCAAAGAGGGAAAAGCCTTATAAAACTCTCCATAAAATCCATCAGGACCCGAAGACTTCCCCAAGTGCAAAGAGTGAAAAACCTTGGCAATTTCCTCATAAGAAATGGGTTGATCCAGCAATTTTCGATTATCATCAGAAAGTGTAGGAATGCTTAATCAATCTAAGAAATTAATCATTACAGTATTATCTTTAGGAGAATCAGAACTATAAGGTTTAGAATAGAATTCTCTAAAAGTATCATTTATTTCTAAATGATCAGATGTTTTATTACCATTAACTTTAAAAATTTCTTTAATTTGGCACTTAACTATAAAGGTCTTTAATTGGTTAGCCAATAGTTTACCCATTTTATCTCCATGAACATAAAATTGACTTTTATCTTTTAAAAGTTGAGTTTCAATTGGATAAGTTAAATGCAGACCGCATTTAGTTTTAATTTCAACACGTCTTTTATATAAAACAGGATCTGGAGCCAAAGCATATTTTTGGTCTAATTGTTTCAACTGATTGGCTAATTCAATTCTCTCCTTATTAGCTTTTTTCTTAATACCTGCGGTAAAAGGAATAATTTGTCCTCTAATATAAGCCTTAAAAGCATCCCATAACGTAAGACTAGAAGTCTCTTCTAGTGTATTCTCTTAAAAAAAAAGAAATTTGTCTCTCCAAAAATTCTTTAAAATCCTTATCAGATAACAAAGTTGTATTAAAATGCCAGAATCTGTTTATTTGGGAGACACCCGGAAGATTTAAAGATAAAAACACAGGATCTGAAACAGCAATTTCTTTATATTCACAGGATTGAACCAATGGAATCCATTGACTATCAACAAAAGAAAATGAATCCTGGAATACGTATGATGAACATGAGAAAAAAATGAGTACTCTTTATCTGTTGAATGCAAAAAGCGCCAAACATCAACAATATCACATTTCATTAGAAAAGATTGGAAAAGGAGGTAGATCTACTAAAAGTCAATTGTTTAAAAGATGAGAAATCTAAAACAAGGTCTAAACAACAGTTGAAATCTCCTCCTAAAACCAGATAATACAGACTTAAATCTGGTAAAAGCAAAAAAAAGCATTCAAAAAAACCAGGATCATCTATATTCGGGGCATACAAATTAGGAAAAACCATTAATTTATTATCTAATTTCCCTGACGCTATAACAAAACGCCCATTGGTATCAGACACTACACTATGTTGAACGAAAGAAACTGAATTGTGTATAAGAATTGAAACTCCTCTGGCCTTAGCCTGAAAGGAAGAATGAAAAAATAAGCCCTTCCAATGGCTGTAAAGACGTAAATTATCACATTTACGAACATATGTTTCTTGTAAAAAAATTGAGACATTCAATTTCTTAATGTAATTAAATATTTTATTACGTTTCACAGGATGGTTTAATCCTTTCACATTAAAACTAAGTAAATTAATACTTTAATTTACTTTTAAATATTGCTTAAAAGAGTGGTTAGAATAAAAACCGCTGGAATGTATATTAAATCCAAACAATGAGCTTTAAGATAAAGTAACCAAGCAACAAATGAAGCTAAGAGAACTAAACAGCTGATAGAAAAGAAGAAATCCACCCCCCACCCCCACCCAAAGAGAGAAAGTCAACCAAAGGGCAGTCGACAGCTAAACCTACCAACATTTCCCTCCCAAAACAATCTACTGGCTGAGCTCCAAAAAATTTTGAAGGCTAACTGCATTCCAACAAGACACAACAAAAAACAGAGCAAAATTAAACTTATTTTAAAAAAGCCTCATGAAAAAATATAGTATAAAATATTAAAAAGAACTAAGAAAATTCAGAACATATTAACTTGGAAAGTATTAACTCAATGAAAACTGACTGATGTTAAATCCTTAATTTTCTAAGCAAAGAAATAAAAGTACAAAAACAAATTAGATACGAAGGTATACCAAAAGTAAAAAAAAATTGTTCATAAAAGGAAGTTAGACTGCTGATTCTAAAAAAAGGATCCATCAGGCAGACACAACATAGATTTATGTAGGGAATTATTGAACAGTTAAACTTCTGATACTGATTCCGAAATTTTAAAAATCCTGCACCTCTTGAGTCGAACAGAACCATTTCTGAGAGCCATTTTTCAAAATGATTCTAAGACGAGCGGGATAATGAAGAGAGGGTTTAAAACCTTTATTATACAACTCCGACATAACCTTTTTAAACTTGAAGCATTCATTCAACACCTCAGGTGAAAAATCCTCCACAATTCTGATCTTCTGGCCTTCATAATCAATCATTCCTTTTTTACGAGATTCACGAATTAAAAGTTCCTTTGTTTGAAAGTCATGAAGACAGATTTTCACTGAGTGAGGTCGTTCATCTGGAGGGTCTATTTTAGGTGGAGATTTTAAAATATTTGGAAATAAGTTAGCAAAAAGGTTTGCAAAAAATTCCGAAGGCTGATTGCCTTCCATTAATTCCTTAAAACCCAGAATTCATAAATTATTTCTTCTGCTTCTATTTTCTAAATCGATAATCTTCTGTCTTAATTTTTCATTAATCTTTGACTGTTTATCACAGATCTTTGCATCCAACATCGTCAAAGTGTCTTCATTCTCTTTTATCCATTTATCGTGTTCACTTAAAGTTTTTTGAATAGAATCCAATTTTACATCCACTTGTTTAAATTCAGCACTGAGTTGCCAGAATTTCTGCAGGAACTCCTCTGAAAGTTCATTTTTATGCTTCCAAAGTGTCTCTATAATAGATTCCAAAGTTATAGGAGGGTCCTCTTCTTTTTTAGTAGCTTTGGCACCCCTCATCGTAAAACAATATTGTGTTTAAAAGTAAGTTTTCAAAACAAGTTGGAAACAGTAAATTAAGTAGAGTAGGAGCAACTATAAAAACACTGCGACTCCATCAACAGCCAGTAGGTTTCTTCACTATATCTCAATAAATAAAATAGATCAATAAAACACCAGTATCTGATGTGGTTGCACACATAGGAATGTGTGAATCTCTCTGGCATGGTATGCCCTACAACATTCCTCCCTTGCCTCCTTGTCTCAGACAAGGTTGCTGTATTAATAGATTTGCAATACTTGCTTACTTTTGTGTGAAATGGAGACATTTAGAGTCAGTGATTTGCTGTCAGCTGGGGGGGGGGCATTTGATTCTGGTTTGCTTGACTTGACACTTCCAATTGATTTTTGTCTCTTCTGATGACAGCTCTGTCTTATGTTTTGCAAAAAAAGTTCATTAGCTATTGAGACTGTTGTTCATGCAGTGAGAAATGGTTGACTGTTGTGCTGAGGTGGTGTTATCATTACAGAGGACCTGTCCCGGGCCCAGCACGTAAACATGGCAATGTCTCTACTTCCTTAGGAGTTTGTGAAGATTCGGCATGATTCTGCATCACTTCTATAGATGCGTAGTTGATTCCGGGGGTATCTCTTGCTGCAGGGAGCACATTTTATGCGTTGTTGTTGA
The DNA here is from genome assembly GCF_030028105.1 of Mobula birostris. Lineage (NCBI taxonomy): Eukaryota > Metazoa > Chordata > Chondrichthyes > Myliobatiformes > Myliobatidae > Mobula > Mobula birostris. The sequence goes on along the minus strand of NC_092381.1, from coordinate 111,377,979 downwards.
AAACCTGTGGCCCAGCATTATGGACAGAATTGATAAAAGATGACCAGTTTTGTACTGTATTTCTGTTATCAGAGATTAAAGGTACATTTATTATCAAAGAATATATACAACCCTGAGATTCCTCTTCCCACAGACAGTCACGAAACGATGAAACACTATGGAACCCGTTCAAGAAAAGCATCAAACACCCAAGGCGTAAAAAAAGAACAAATCACACAAACGGCAAATACATATGAGCAAAAAATACAGAAAATTGAACGTCAAACCACAGAGTAACTGAAACAGTCTGGGACTGTTCAGTTCAATTTGGCGCGGGGCTGTTCGTTGACTGCAGGCCACAAAAAGTGGCAGGTCGCAAAAAAAAAATCAAATCGCACAAATGCCATGAAAAAAGAATGAGCAAGTAACACAGAATACGAAACACAAAGACATCGAAAGAGCCCAGGCACGAGGAATTCTGCAGATGCTGGAAATTCAAGCAACACACATCAAAGTTGCTGGTGAACGCAGCAGGCCAGGCAGCATCTCTAGGAAGAGGTACAGTCGACGTTTCAGGCTGAGACCCTTCGTCAGGACTAACTGAAAGAAGAGCTAGTGCGAGATTTGAAAGTGGGGGGGGGGAGGGGGAGATCCAAAATGATAGGAGAAGACAGGAGGGGGAGGGATGGAGCCAAGAGCTGGACAGGTAGCCTCCAACCTGATGGTATGAACATTGACTTCTCAAACTTCCACTAATGCCCCACCTCCCCCTCGTACCCCATCCGTTATTTATTTATATACACACATTCTTTCTCTCTCTCCCTTTTATCTCCCTCTGTCCCTCTCACTATACCCCTTGCCCATCCTCTGGGGTTCCCACTCCCCCTTTTTCTTCTCCCCGGACCTCCTGTCCCATGAATCTCTCATATCCCCTTTGCCAATCACCTGTCCAGCTCTTGGCTCCATCCCTCCCCCTCCTGTCTTCTCCTATCATTTTGGATCTCCCCCCCCCTCCCACTTTCAAATTCCTTACTCACTCTTCCTTCAATTAGTCCTGATGAAGGGTCTCGGCCCAAAACGCCGACTGTACCTCTTCCTAGAGATGCTGCCTGGCCTGCTGCATTCACCAGCAACTTTGATGTGTGCTGCTTGAAAGAGTCCAGGCATATTCAGTTCAGTTCAATCCAGTCTCTTGCTAACTGCAGACTACAGACCCAGTCTATCCCGAACAAAATTAAACAAAAAAAGAAGCGGCCAGAAAGCAGAAACACATCATAACATGAACTACAGAGTCCAATCCACAAACTGCATCGATTAAAACTTGTTCAAGCCCCTGGACTGCAGCACAATCCTTCGGCAGCATCAAGCGAGAACGAGAGAGAGAGAGAGAGCGTTCACACTCAGGCACCTTCCTTTAGCAGCAATGAGTGAGACAGAGAGATAGAGATACTGGTCACATGTTGACACCTCCCTCCGGGAGCAGCAAGCGAAGGGGACAGAGGGAGAGAGAGAAACCGCTCACACTCAGGTAGAAGGGGCCTGTCCTCCGCTCTTGTCCTCTTCGATTTCAATCTTCCTCAATGCTTCAATCAGCAGGATCGGCAAGAAATGGAGTTGATCGTGGACGCGCACCCCGTCTCCAGCCTTCTTAGCCCCAAAGTCGCATGCTTTGTTCGAAACCCCGTCAAACTCCCTCAGAGACAGCAAATCATTAGGTCGCTCAATCAGCCCAAAATCACACCACCAAGATATAGATCATAAGCTCCAACAGGAGCAGAACCACAGCTGAAAGAAAAATGAAATAAAACAAGTGAAACAAGTAAAAGAAATTTCAGGAACCATTGTTCACTGGTGTCATCTTCTTCCGGAAGATGATATCCTCTTCTAGAAGAAGATCAGAGATATTCGGACCATAAGACATAAGAGCAGAATTAGGCCATTCAGCCCATCGAGTCTGCTCCACCACTCCATCCTGGCTGATATATTTTCCCTCTCAGCCTCATTCTCCTGCCTTCTGCCCGTAACCTTTGATGCCCTGACTGATTAAGGACCTTTTGAACTCCGCTTTAAATATACCCAATGACCTGAGGCAATGAATTCCACAGATTCACCACCCTCAGGCTAAGAAAATTACTCCTCACCTCTGTTCTAAAGGGTGTGCCCACTGGTCCTAGACTCCCCCACTGCAGGAAACATGCTCCCCACATCCCACATCCACTCTATCTTGTTTGATATGAGTTCCTGTGCCAGCCAAACAGCTGCCTCTCAAAATTCATTCTTGCCTTGTTTAGAGCAACACACACAAAATACCGGAGGAACTCGGCAGGTCAGAGAGCGTCTATGGAGAGGAATAAACATTTGACGTTTTTGAACCGAGACCCTTCATCAGGACTTGAGAAAAAGGGGGTAGAAGCCAAAATAAGAAGATGGTCGAAAGGGAAGGGGGAGGAGTACAAGGAGGCAGGTGATAGGTGAGACCAGGTGAGGGGGAAGATGGGTGGGTGGGGCATGGTGTGAAGCTGGGAGTCGATAGGTGAAAAAGGTAAAAGGCTGAAGAAGGAATCTGATAGGAGGTGGCAGTGGACTATGGGAGGAGGAGGGGAACTAGAGAGAGCGATGGGCTGGTGAGAAGAGAAAGGGGTGTGAAACTACTGGAAGTTAGAGAGATTGGTGTTCATGCCATCCAGTTGGAGGCTACCCAGATACAATGTGAGATGTTGCTCCTCCAACCTGAGGGTGGCCTTGTCATCACCATAGACATGTTAGAGTGGGAGCGGGAAGTAGAATTAAAATGGATGGCCTCTAGGGAAGCCTGCCACTTGTGGCGATGGAGCAAAAGTGCTCAACAAGGCAGTCTCCCAATCTACGTTGCGTCTCATCGATATAGAAGTGGTCGCACTGGGAGCACTGGATACAGTAGATGACCCCGACAGACTCGCAGGTGAAGAGTCGCCTCACCTGGAAGGAACATTTGGGACCCTGAGTGTGGGTGAGGGAGGAGGTGAATGGGCAGGTGTAGCATGTCTGTCACTTGCAGAGAGATTAGTGGGGAGGAACAAGTGGACAAAGAAATCACAGAGGAAGTAATCCCTGTGGAAAGCGGAGAGTGAGGGGTGGGGTGGGAGGGAAAAATGTGTTTGATGGTAGGATCCCATTGAAGATGGCAGAAGCTATGAAGAATGATGCACAGGTTTGTGGTAAGGACAAGGACAATTCTATCTCTGTTATGATGGCAGGAAGATGGAGTGAGGGTCGATGTCTGGGAAATGGAGGAGATGTGGGTGATGGCAGCTTCAGTGGTGGAGGAAGGGAAACCCTGTTCTTTGAAGAAGATGAACATCTATGATGCCTTGGAAAGCCTCATGCATTGGAGATGAAGGAACTGAGAAAAGAAATGGGATTTTTACAAGAGGCAGGGTAGGAAGAGGTATAGTCAAGATAGCTGTGGAAATTGGTAGGTTTAGAAAAGATGCTGGTAGACAACTTGTCTCCAGAGATGGAGGCAGAGAGATTGATAAAAGGACCAAGTGAATTTAAGGCCAGGGAGAAAGCTGGGGGAAATGTTGGTGAAATTGATGGGTGCATGAAGCAGCACCAATGCAGACGTCAGTGTAACAGAGGAAAAGTTGGTGAGCCTCACCAGGGAAGGCTTGCAAGGCTTATTCTACATAGCCAATGAAAAGGCAGGCATAGCTGGGCCCATTGATTGTCCATGGCCACCCCTTGAATGTGGGAGGAGACGAAAGAGAAATTATTGAGGGTGAGGATCACTCCGCCAGACGGAGGAGGGTGGTGATAGAGGGTGGTTGCATCTGTTTAGAAAAAAAGCAAAGAGTTTTAAGGCCTTCCTGATGGGGGATAGAAATATATAGGGACTGGACATCCATGGTGAAAATGAGGCAGTCAGGACTAGGGAATTGAAGAGATCACAAGTATGTGAAGTGTCACTGTCACCGTCTGGTCCGTGAAGTCCGCATTCCGGTTCACGGTCCAGTCTGTGGATTCCGTGTTCCGGCTATTCCTTTTATCCCTTGTTCCATTGGGCGCCTGATTCTCGTTTCGGGCTGGACCGTTCTGTCATAAGAGGGTGATGGAAGTGGACCCAAATGCAAGACACAGTCACTGAAGTACTAGGAGCTGGACTATGTTTATTAAGAATGCTAGGGAAGCCAAGGAGTGAGGACAAAGTGATAACACAAAGGTAGACGAAGAATGATACACCGGGAATCCTGGACTTGGACTTGGGACGAGAACTTGACAAGGGAACTCAGGTCATGACTCGGGACTCAGGTCTTGGCAGGGACTCGGTATCTGGGTCTAGACTTGGCTCTTGACTAGAACTAGGACTTGGCTTGGACTGGACTCGGACTAGGCTTGGACTTGACCCTTGGATTGGACTAGGCTCAGACTGGACTTAGACACAGGACACGGAACACTGAGCCGGGGCTCCTCCTTGGACACGGGACATGAAGAGACTGTTCCCAACTCAGAGTAGTGGCGAAACGGCTGGACTGTCCTCGGCAGTAACCTCATCAGTAACTTCGTTGGTAACCTCGTCTCCACTGGGTAGGTCCAGCCGTTTTGCTGCTACTCTTGAATTGGGAACTGTCTCTTCATGTCCCGTGTCCAAGGAGGAGCCCCGGCTCAGTGTTCCGTGTCCTGTGTCTAAGTCCAGTCTGAGCCTAGTCCAAGTCAAGAGTCCAGTCCAAGCCTAGTCTGAGTTAAGTCCAAGCCAAGTCTAGACCCAGATACCGAGTCCCTGCCAAGCCCTGAGTCCCGAGTCATGACCTGATTCTCTGTCAAGTTCTCGTCCCAAGTCCAAGTCCAGGTTTTCCGGTTTGTCACTCTTCGTCTACCTTCGTGTTATCACTTTGTCCTCGCTCCTTGGCTTCCCTAGCATTCTTAATAAACATAGTCCAGCTCCTAGTGCTTCAGTGACTGTGCCTTGCACTTGGGTCCACTTCCATCACCCTCTTATGACAGTCACAGATGTCGGTGGAAAGGGACTGAAGCAAGGGGGACAAAATGGATACAAGATATGCAGGCACAATCAGTAGGACAGGAGCAGGCAGAAACAATCGGCCTACCCAGACAGTCAGAGGTTTGTGGATCTTGGGTAGGAGGTAGTGTGGTGTAAGAGAACTATGAGGTGATAGCAGTCTCCCTCTCACTCTCTCTCTCTCTGTCTTGTTCCTTCCCTCTCTATTGTCCATCCCCTTCCTCTCTATCTCACTGTGTCCCTTTGTCTCTCCGTTTCTCTTTCTCTCTCTCCCTCTCTCCCTCCCATTCTGTCTGTATAGTTATCTGTCTATCTCTTTCTCTCTGTCTTATTCCTTCCTCCTCTATCGTCCCTTCCCTCCCCGTCTCATTTTTATATCTCTCCCTGTTCTCTATCCATCTGTCTGTCATTGTCTCTCTTTCTCCCTCTTGTTCCTTCCCCCTCTATAGTCCCATCCCCCCATCTCCCTTGCTCGTTCCTTCCCCCACCGTCCTATCCCCCTCTCTCTTTCTTTTCCTTTTCCCTCTATCATTACATTCCCCCCCCCCCTTATTCTGCCCCCGCACCCATTGTGTGTGGCTCTGGGAGTCGCACCACAAGAAGGATCTGGAGGCTTTTGAAGCTTGGAGAGTGTACAGAAGAGCTGCTGGCTGGATTAAAGGGTATCATCTTTAAAGACAAACTTGGGTTTTCTCTGGAACAGTAGTGGCTGAACGGAGACCTGATGGAAGTTTATACAATTACGAGGGACCCACATAGAGTCAACGGTCAGGATCCTTTCCCCAGGTAGAAATGTTCATTTTATACAGTGCAGAATACACTCTTCCAGCCACTCGAGCCGGCTGCTCAGCAACCCCAATTTAACCTTAACCCAATCACAGGAAAATTTAAAATCACCAATTAAACTACTAACTGGTATGTCTTTGGACTGTGGGAGGAAACCCACACATTCCACAGGGACATGGGATTCCCAATCTTTTATGCCGACTGATACCATTAAGCAAGGAGCCCAGACTGGGAACCCCTGCACGGGGAGGGCATAAAGATTCCTCACAGATGACGTCAGATTTGAACTTCGAACTCCGATGCCTCGAGCCCTACTAGCATCACAGCGACCGCCATGCTACCGTGGCACTGATAGGGCAGTGCTTTAAGGTGAGGAGGGAAGGTTTAAAGGAGAGGTGCAGGGCAAGTTTTTCCACCCAGAGAGTGGTGAGTGACTGGAACATCCTATGAAGGTTAGTCATCGGAACAGATATGACAGGGATGTTGAAGAGACTTTCAGATTAGCACACAAATATATGGGGAATGGAGAAAGATGGATTGCATGCAGGCAGAAGGATTAGTACATTTTAGTGTCATGTTTGGCACAGATGTCATGGATCAGACAGCCTGTTCCTGTGCTGTGCTGTTGTACGTTCTATATTCTCTCTCTCTCTATCTCTCACTCCCTCTCTCTCTCTCTCTCTCTCTCTCTCTCTCACACACACTGTCTGATTTCCTCCTCCCTCTTTCTCTCTACCCTCTCTTCCCTAGTCTCTCTATTTCTCTCTCCCTCCTCATACCTGTCTCTCTCTCCCCTTCTCCATCTCCCCCCCCCTCTCTCTCTCTCTCTCTCTCTCTCTCTCTCCCCTTGTCTCTTTTTCTCTCCCGCCTCTCTTTCTGTCTCCCATTCTGGTTGCTCCTTCCACCTCACCAGTAGCTTTGTGTCCCTCAGTGGAATTAGCTGGTTTTTCAGACTGCTTGAAGCTTCTGTTGGGCAAATTGTGGATGAAATGAAGACCCACCTCAGTGCCTCGCTCTCATCTGAAACTGAGGTATCCAGGAGGCACATCTCCAAACTGAGATACCCTGAAGCAGAAAAACAAGTCAGACGCTAGTTATGCACGCATCTCTGATACTTCTGACTGATGCATTAATCTCCTGTAGTTTCTGGTGAGTACTTCACTTTCTGAGGACCTGCTTCAGTTTACTTGGTCAGATTTGAAACTCTGAAACAGGCAGACTAATTTACCAAGCTGATGATTCATGAAGAAAATAAATCCAATTTTGTTGGGCTTTGAAATAGTTTCACCAGCCATTGTTCATTCACATTCACATTATTCAAATTCCTGACAACCCTTGATCACTTGCTTTAATTTTTCCAGATTCAAATGTTCCCTGCTTCTCTGGGATCCATAAAAATCCTGTCAACCATCAATCATCAGGCTCCTGAACCAAAGGGGATAATTTTACTCAATTTCATTCACCCCATCACTGAATTGTTCCTGTTCCGGCAGATTTTGGAGATACAACATAGGAAATATTAATTCAACACCAAACAGCCTTCAGATCTGAGCACAAACAAGAGAAAATCTGTAGATGCTGTAAATCCGAGCAACACACACAAAATGCTGGAGGAACTCAGCAGGCCAGGCAGCATCTATAGAAAAAAGGTACAGTCAACATTTCGGGCCAACTCAGTCCTGCCAAAGGGTTTCGGCCCAAAACATGGACTGTACATTTTTCCATGGATGCTGCCTGAGTTCCTCAAGCATTTTGAGTGTGTTGCTTCAGATCTGAATATGGATTGTAGATTGAATTTAAAACACAGCTTGGAACAGTAAATTGCCGACTAGGAAATACCCTATTAACTGATATATGTCTGCATATGCATGAACGCAATTGACACCCACTTTGCATGAACACAACCCAGAGATGGCAGCACCTGGAGTAAGTTGCAGACCAGGAGACGTCTAAGTGACTGAGATGTCTGCATATGCATGAATGCAATCAACTCCCCAGTGCATGAATACGACTCAGAGATCATAGTAATTAACACTTATTTTGGGTGTGTTGGTGGGAAGACCCAGGAATTTGAAAATTACATGTAACTCTGAAGACCTTGATATTTTTTTCTTATTAATTTATTATGATTATTTATGTTTTCTTTATTTTGGTATATATAATAATATAGAAACATATAAAATTATGAAAAGGATAGATGTTTCCACTGGTAGGTGAGACTAGAGCTTGGGGACATAGCCTCAAGATTTGGGGGAGCAGATTTAGGATGGAGATGTGGAGGAACTATTTTTCCCCGAGAGTGGAGAATCTGTGGAATTCTCTGCCTAATGAAGCAGTGGATGCTACCTCAGTAAATATATTTAAGACAAGGTTGGATAGATTTTTGCATAGTAGGGGAATTAAAGGTTGTGGGGGAAAGGCAGGTGGGTGGAGATGAGTCCATGGTCAGATCAGCCATGATCTTATTGAATGGCAGAGCAGGCTCGACAGGCCAGATGGCCAACTCCTGCTCCTATTTCTAATGTTCTTCTGTCTTCCCATGCTCTCTTTTTGCTACTACCATCAGGCAGGAGGTACAGGAGCCTCAGGGTCCTCAACAACAGGTTCAGAAACAGTTACTATCCTAACAACTATCAGGCTGCTGAACCAGCATGGATAACTTCACTCACCTCAACCGTTACGTAACAGGCAACAATGAATATCAATTGAGGCAGGTTATATAAAAACAACTAAACATTTATTAAACATGGATAAACAATGAAAAAAACAAACAAAAACCTTAACCAGAAGTTAACCGCTAATGCAGCCGTTCAACAAATCGTCACTCGGCACTAGTTATTAACGTGTTAAATGCGAAAACAGTTCTTAAAGCGGTGAAGTCAGATATAGTTCTTAAAATGGTAAATTCGAAAGTCCAACAGATTTATACGTTCAACTGGGGGAGACTTCTCTGGAGAAGGATTCCTTCATAGGCATGACTTTCCTGCTGGTTCTGTCCAAAGGATTCACGATGCTGGAAATAAACAGTTTAAAACAACTGACCTTAAGTTTTTCTAGAGAGCAAATCCTGTATGAACTCCTTGCTCTTTTGGCAAGAGTTATCTTCGATGCAGGTCACTACTCCTTCAATGAAGACTCAATAAGGTCAATCCTTTGTTAAAGTGCCGAACGATACCAACTCCTCTCAATCCTTTGGGTCCTGTACTTCGATAAAGTCTTCACTCTCCCGTACCACTGCTGGAATAAGGTACATCAACACATCTAGCAAAAATTGCCAGTCCAGCACTATTGTACCTTGCAACAGAACGTAACAACAGTTTTAAAAATGAAACTGCGTCATAAAAAACAAATACGCAACAGAAACGGAGACCCAGTACATTCTAGCTGGAAATCTAAAAACTAAAAACCGAGATGGACACTACGGAGGTTCTGGCGCAGGCAAACACAAAGCAGGTGCAAGCCTTTTTAGAAGCGTGGTTCTCTTCTGATAACTCCGTAAACAAAATATCGGAATAGATGCCATCTATCAACCCTAAGAGCCAAAGAAACCTGAGCCAATAGAATTCAAAGGTCATCTGAAGGGGGCAGCCAATCAGGACTAAGACAAGTGAATGGTGGGGTGGGGGTGGGCTATATAAATGCGAGCACTTCCAGAGAGAAACACCAACAACTGCATTCTGAGGATGTCTCCTTGACCGGTGATGAATTGTCCGTAAGCTAATTGCTAAGCTCAGCGCACACCACAACATCAGTCTCCTCATTCTCACGGTGAAACTCATCGGCCAATCAAAACAATAGTACTTGCAGCGAGCGTAACTCGGTGCTTGATGCTGGCCCAAGTGCAGAGGGAGAAACAAGGACACGGAATGAACAATTCACTGAGCTTTCATGAGAACTGTATGGACCGAGAGGAAAATAACAAACACTAAGGCCAACAAGACTGCTAACTAAAACTCTCAAACTAAAGTCTAAAGCTGACACTACAGCTCGGGACAGTGCTCCTTTACAGTGTTAATCTAAACTGAAATCTTCACAAACAAGACAAAATCTGCAGATTCTGGAAATGCTGGAGGAACTCAGCAGGCCAGGCAGCATCTGTGGACAAAAATACAGGAGTCCTGCCGAAGGGTTCCAGCCCGGAAGGTCGACTGTATTTTTTTTTCCATAGATGCTGCCTGGTCTGCTGAGTTCCTCCAGCATTTTGTGTGTGTTAAACTATAATCTTCTTTCCTGGAACATGGACTAAGGGATGTCCATTTAGAACTGAGATGAGGTTCACAGTCACCTTCTCACGGGTCACTTAGGGACAGTTGTTTGTTGGTTGTTTGTTCATCAGTCTTTGTTTGTGTATAGTTTTCCATAAGTTCTATTGCAATTCTTTATTTTCCTTTAAGTGCCTGCAAGAAAATGAATTTCAGCAGTAGATGGTGACATATACAAAGTGTGAAAATAAATTTACTTGGAACTTCACTTTCTCTATTTTACACAAATATCCCTCAGTGGGATTTGAACCCATAGCTCTCTGTCTCAGAGCACTGAGCATGTTCTGTGGATGCAGGCTGCTCATTATTCCCGTTTCCCAGTTTGGACTTCCACCTGCGGTACTGTGTGGAGCGCAGTCTTTCACTCCCCCTGGGTGTGTGTTCAAACCCACAGATCAGTCGGGCTGGATTCCGGTTGGGTTGAGTTGTTCTCTGATCTTGACAATTTAGTTGCAAAGGTTTCACCGCCATGCAAGGAGACATTGTTGGTGTGCTGTTCGATTGCGGTGTGTCCTCCCAATGCTTGGCCATTTTATACTTTTCAAATGGTTGATTGGTCGTCATTTCAGAAACTCAGTTGTGATGTGGGGAGGAAATCTCGTTGCTGATTGGCTGTGTGGTGAACTTTGTGTATTGTTGTCAGCATGTCTGTTTGCAGGATTACAATGCTGGAGGAGCTCAGCATACCTATGGATAAAAAGTACAGTCAATGTTTCAGGCTGAAATCCTGCAGAAGGGTTTTGGCTCAAAATATCGACTGTACCTTTTTCCTACCTGGCCTGCTGAGTTTCTCAGCATTTTGTGTGTGTTGCTCTGGGTTTCCAGCATCTGCAGATTTTCTCTTGTTTCTGTTTACAGGATTGTTCATGGAAAACCACGCTTCTGGGAATTTTCTTGATTGCTGCATGTTCCCTTATGTCATGACTGATGCCCAGTCGAATTTGTGCCCCTCTCAATCTTCATGGGGAGAGATTACAGAGAGTCAGTCATGATGCTTAATGGTGGCCAGTTGATGTTCATGGATCTGTGGGGATAGTTTTCTCCCAGTCTGGTTGGGTTCTTTTCACCTCTCCCTTGGTAACTGCTAACTGGTTGATTATTGTCACATGTACAGTGGAATAGCTTTGTTGGCTTAACACTTCACAGCAACAGCGATCTTGGTTCAATTCCTGCTGCTGTCTGTAAGGAGTTTGTGTGTTCTTGTTATGTATTTAATACTGTACCTCAGAAATATTTGAGTAATCTTATGTATATGTTGGTTGATTTAAGCATTCTTGTTTGTTTGGTATCTGGAATGTGGATGCAAAGAAGGAGGTGTGTGGAAAAACTATATGTAATTCAGAGGAAACATTGTAGATACATTGTAGCTATAGATTTGACCACTGATACCTTTGATTGCTAGCGTTTTAAAAATGTCATGCAATTTTGGTCAAGCAACCCTCTTCTTCCAAGAATGCAGCCGTGAGTCAATGGGTGTTAACATTCGTTTTGGGTGTCTGGAGTGTGGGTGTGAAGAAGGAGGTGTGTGGAGAACCATATGTAATTCAGAGGAAGCATTGTAGATACATTGTAACTATAGAATTGCCGTCCTCTCACCTTTGATCTTTAGAATATAAAACGGCATGTAATATTGGGTCAGACAGTCTCTCTTCTTCCAAGAGTGTCTCAATATGATGCCTGTTGCTCACTTTTATTGAATAAAACACTCCTATATCCACTAGCTTTAGTATCTCTCCGGTGACTTTATGCATGTCACAACATTAATTACAGGTTATATCTAAAAATACGTTAATTACATGTGATATGTGAGTGCTTTGCTTAAAGTACAGATGAAGTTACACCCATATTTCAGACTCCTGAATTCTTCGGAATTAGTTTAACGTTTTGAAGTTATAAAAGTTAACAGTTCTCCCTATGACCATGTAGCTTTCCTCTGGCTGCTCAGGTTTCCTCCCACAGTGATGGGTTAGGGTGAGTAAGTAGTGGGCAGGCTATGTTGGTGCCTGGGGCGTGGCGACACTTGTGGCCTCCCCGCAGCACGCCCCTGCATTGTGTCGGTTGTTGACACAAATGACACATTTCACTGTATGTTTTGATGTATGTGTGACAACTAAAGCTGATCTTGAAAGATCATTTCATCGCATCAGTACATCGAGGCAAGGCAAAGGGAAAAGCAATCACAGAATATGGAATAAAGTGTTGGAGAGAAAGTCCAGTGCAGGTCCCATTCCAATATTGATGACGTTCCAATGTCCGACACATTCCAATGTTGGTTCTGTTCCAAAGTCAAATCCTTTCTAATGTTGGACCCATTCTAATGTCACATCTCAGCGGCCTGTGCGATCCATTCCAGTGTCAGTCCCACTCCAATGTCGATCCCGTTCCAATGTCTGACCCGTTTCAATGTCCGACCCATTCCAATATCCAATCCATTCCAATATCTGACCCATTCCAATGTTGATCCCATTCCAATGTTGGTCCTGTTCCAATATCTGACCCATTCCAATGTCGGTCCCGTTCCAATGTCATATCTCAGCGGCCTGAAGAACATCGAACCCGTTCCAATGTCCAATCCATTCCAATGTCCAATCCCTTCCAATGTCTGAACCATTCCAATGTCCAACCTGTTCCAATATCGGTCCCAGTAAAATGTCTGATCCATTCCAATGTCGATCCCCATTCCAATGTTGCTCCCATTCCAGTGTCGGTCCCATTCCAATATCAATCCTGTTCCATTGTCGGTTCCATTCCAATGTGCGATCTGTTCCGATGTCCGACCCATTCCAATGTTAGACTTGTTCCAACGTCAGATCTGTTCAAATGCTGGACCCATTCCAATGTTGGATCTCATTTGCCTGAGGGACCCGTTCCAAAGTCAGACCTGTTCCAATGCTGGACTCTGACTCCCTGAATCGTGAGATCACAGATGACCGTGGCTCTGTTACATGCCAGTTGTCCTACTGTAGCACCAGTGAGCGGGTTTAGTTCCACTGCTGTCTGTAAGGAGTTGGTACGTTCTTCCCATGACCACATGGGTTTCCTCCGGGTGCTCTGGTTTCCTCCCACATTCCAAAGACGTATGGATTAGTAGGTTAGTTAATCACATGGGTGTCTTCTGAGCAACCACTTGCTGGTGGCAAATAAAATAAAGAAAACAACTAAATACTCTATTAAATGCACTTTTTCTGGTAAATAGTCACTGCAAACAATAGCCTGTAATGTCCCTGTTGTTGTTGAACTGCCTGTACGACATGACCTGACATTTTTGTGGTGAGAACTGAAGCCTTGAAGGTGAAGGAGGGTTGCGGCGCAGTGTGTACCGAACGAATCGAGGTGGCAAGAGGGAAATGAGACAATTAATGGCCTTTGCTAGAGGCAATTCCATGTGACAGAACCGAGGCAAGGTGGAGCCTGGGCCCTAGAGCGAGAAAGGGCCTGAAGTTTGATCGATTTCAGCACCGAGCCCAATTGGAAAGGTTCCGTGTGGGTGAAGTTGAGGAGCCAGGGCTCAGGCTTGAGAACAAGGAATGACCTGAGATTAGGAGGTACTAAGAGGCAGGTCAGATTGGAGGGGTTAGGGTATCGGGGCCAGAGGTGAGGGACGGGCCGGTTGAGCTTGCTGCTCAGTGAGGTCTACTTGTCACTGTGCTGAACTGAAGCTGTGCCCTGCAACTAACAGGCTCCTGGATGGGCTGCAGGGATGGCTGTGGACTCACTTCTGTAAACTTCAGCTTACTTTTACTGTTTGCATGATTTGTCTCTCTTTCTCTGCACATTGAGTGTTAGGTGGTCTTTTGTTTTAATGGGCTCTGTTGGGTTTCCCTGTTACATGGCTGCCTGTTAGGAGAGGAATCTCAAGGTTGTATAAAGTACACATACTTTGACAATAAACGTACTTTGAACGTTGAATTGGGCAGCCCGGGCTTGTTGAGCCAGAAGGGTGTGTTACTGTGCTGTACCTCTAAACAAATGAGAAAAGTCAGTGTCCTGGCCACAGGAAGTCACGATGCTGGAAGACTCGAACCGTTGGTCACCAGAGCAGCCTGTCGGAGCTGAGTTACTGGAGTGTTTCGTAAATCCCAGTCCTGGGACCGACGGATTAGAGCTGTTTAAACACCAGCTGCTTCATTGTTCCTTCCCCAAGGCATTAACAGACCCAAGCACTGACTCATTTATGACCTTAGATTTTTATGGGATGAAATATTCTGCTTTTATTTTGTAACTGGGTGCTGGAATATTGTGTTCAGTTCTGGTCCATTATTATAGGAAGGATGTGGAAGCTCTGGAGAGGGTGCAGAGGAGGTTTACCAGGATGCTGCCTGGATTAGAGAGGGTGATTTATCAGGACAGGTGAGCTCGAGCTTTTTATTTCGGAGCAGCGGTTCCCAACCTGGGTCCAGAGACCCTTTGCTTAATGGTATTGGTTCAAAGCAGGTTGTGAACCCCAGCTTTAGAGCAAAGGAGGATGAGAGGTAACTCGACAGAGGTGTACGTGATGATAAGAAGCATAGATAGAGTGGACAGCCAGAGACTTTGTCCAAGGGCAGAAATGGCTAATATGAGGGGCCATAATATAAGGTGATTGGGGGAAAGCGTGGCAGGGATGTTGGACGTAGGTTTTTTACACAGAGAATGGTGGGTGTGTGGAATGTACTGAAAGGGCTGGTGGTAGAGGCAGATACATTAGGGACATTTAAGAAACTCTTAGATAGGCACATGGATGATAGAAAACATGGAGGGCTATGTGGGAGGGAAGGTTAGATCGATCTTGGAATAGGTTAAATCTGCAGCACATCTTTGTGGGCTGAGAAGCGGGTATGGTGCTGTGGTGCTCTGTACTCGATGTTCTATGCAGAGATATCTGGGCCACCTGAACACGTGCTCTGCCAGTCAGCCAGCAAGTCAGCAAGAAGGCTTTCTCATCCCCAGTTCCCCCAAACTGCTGATCTAGTTGTACTACCTCCAAGTGACCCTGAAGCATTGCTGGATGTTACAAGATGTCATCAAAAATGTTTGATGGTTGGTTGGCAAAAACTCTGTGCGTATATTGACCTGTCCCTATGACTTCTTCTCTCAGGTAGATTTTAATATTGTGTTGGTAATATTGAAAAAATTGATGGGAATGTGTCAGTACCATCAAAAAGATTGTGGTTCAAACAGATGATCTGGTTATTATCTTCTTACTCTTTGTGGGAGCTTTCTGTGCTCCAGTACTTACTTGTAACTTGTTACTGTCATTTCCAGCAGCAATGAAGGTCCTCTATCTCTGTCTGTCCTTGGCCATCTTCTCTATAGTGCCCCATGTGTGTATCAGGGCCCTCATTTCTGCCTCTACGGTACAGTGCCAATCGTCTTTGGTTTCCTGCGATTCCTCTGCCCAGCAAAGTGCTGCCTTGGTGATGGAGTTGACCACTTTCATCATCACGTGCCAACCCATCCCCTACGTCTCCTCCTGATGATTGCGGCCACATCCTCTTGGTTGCACTGAAGGAGTAGGGCGTGGTTGGAGATCTTTCTTGACCACAAAATACGGAGGATCCCTGGCTCGCAGTGTGGAATGACGACGGCTCGGCAAGGCCACTCTCAGTCATGCATCAGCAGTATGTCCTGTCAAAGAATGTGGACAGAACACAGTTCTGGTGCAGCTTCACCTTGGTGTGGACACTGTACCTGGTTGATCTGAAGATATTTCTCACTTCCCGGAGTCTGCACTGGGACATTGGTCTCGACCTCACCATCCTGCAAATGATGCTGCCCAGCTGGGTGAATCCACCATAACCTTGAGGGGAGGAGGAGACTCTACATAGGGGGTCATGTTCTCAGTCTATCTCTCAGTGACTCCAGGTCCAACTTGTCCACCGAAACAAGTGCTCTCCCAGTCCGTCATCAAGTCAGCAAAGGTACAGTATGTGCTCCATATGACGTATAGACCGTGGGGGGGGGGGGGGATACCATGTAGCACAGCAGTTAGTGTAACACTATTATAGACCATGTGGGGGGCACCATGTAACATAGCAGTTAGTGTAACACTATTATAGACCATGTGGGGGGCACCATGTAACATAGCAGTTAGTGTAACACTATTATAGACCATGTGGGGGGGACATGTAGCATAGTAGTTAGTGTAACAATATTATAGACCATGTGGGGGGCACCATGTAACATAGCAGTTAGTGTAACACTATTATAGACCTTGTGGGGGGGGACATGTAGCATAGCAGTTAGTGTAACACTATTATTCACCATGGGGGGGGAGACATGTAGCATAGCAGTTAGTGTAACACTATTATAGACCGTGGGGGGGGGACATGTAGCATAGCAGTTAGTGTAACACTATTATAGACCGTGGGGGGGGGGACATGTAGCACAGCAGTTAGTGTAACACTATTATAGACCGTGTGGGGGGGGACATGTAGCATAGCAGTTAGTGTAACACTACTATTCACCATGTGGGGGGGACATGTAGCATAGCAGTTAGTGTAACACTATTATAGACCATGTGGGGGGGACATGTAGCATAGCAGTTAGTGTAACACTATTATAGACCGTGAGGGGGGGGATATGTAGCATAGCAGTTAGTGTAACACTATTATAGACCGTGAGGGGGGGGATATGTAGCATAGCAGTTAGTGTAACACTATTATAGACCGTGGGGGGGGGGACATGTAGCATAGCAGTTAGTGTAACACTATTATAGACCATGAGAGGAACACTATGCAGCATAGCAGTTAGTGTAACACTGTTATAGACCGTGCGGGTCTCACTCTGTAGCATAGTGGATCATGTGACTACCACAGCACCGATAATCAGGGTTCGATTCCTGCCCATGTCTGTAAGCAGCTGACACATTCGCCATGTGATTGTGTGTGTTTCCTCCGGGAGCTCCGGTTTCCAAAGTCGTCCCGGTTCAGCTTAGTAAGTTGTGGGCCCTGGAATCACGTCAACTCTTGTGGGCTGCCCCCAGCACACCCTCGGACCATTTGCCAAGCAATGCTTTTCACTGTGCATTCCAATGTTTTGATGTATATGTGACAAATACAACTAATCTCTAATTGTGTAGTGTGTGGTACAGGAACAGGGCCCCAAACAGTCCTTCCAGGCAAGGCAACACTTCACCTGTGAGTCTGTATCTGATGCTCTCGTCGTGGCCTCCTGTTTATTGGTGAGATCCAGTGTAGGTTGGGAGAATACTTCGTCAAGCACCTTAAGCACCTCCCAGCACTGTGGCCGCCAGGGATAGCAGGATCTCCTGGCGGCCACCAATTTCAATTCCATTTCCCATTCCCATTCCAACATGTCACTCCAAGGCCTCCTGTTCTGTCACAATGAGGCCACCCTCAGCTTGGGGGAGCAACACCTTATGTTTCATTTGGGTCGGTTTCAACATGGATTTCTTGAATTTCCAGTAATTGCCCCCTGCTCCTTCACCATCCCCCATTCCAGCATCTCCTTACCTGCCCATCACCTCCCTCTGGTGCTCCTCCCCCTTCCCTTTCTTCCATGGTCTTCCATCCTTTCCTGTCAGATTCCCCCTTCTCCAGTCCTGTATCTCCTCCACCAAATCAACCTCCAGCTCTTTACTCCACCCCTCCCTCTGCCTCTCCCAGTTTCACCTGTCACCCCTCCTCCCACCTTCTTACTCTGACTTCCCCCCTTCCCTTCCAGCCCTACTCAGTACAGCAGACAGCATAATCATCGTCCCGACCATCCCAGACACTCCCTCCCATCAGGCAGAAGATAGCACGCAGCACCAGGCTCAGGGACAGCTAATTATCAGACTCTCGAACAAGCCTCTTGTACAATAAGGAGCACGGTTGGCGTCACAATCTACCTCATTATGACCTTGCACTTTGTTTACCTGCACTGCGCTCAGTGCCTTTCACACTGTATTCTGTATTGTTGTTGTTCTACCTCAATGCACCGTGCAGAGATTTGATCTGTACAAACAGTGTGTAAGGCAAGTTTTTCCACTGGATCTCCATACATGTGACAATAACAATAAACCAATTCCAATACCAAATCTAGGCGACATCCTGGTTAACCTCTTCTGTCCCTCCTCAACAGTTTCTCCCCCAGCCCGCGAGACGACGGAACTCCGCCGCCACCTGGTTCTCAGCACACATGAAGCACCAGTGGCATTATACCATTTACTTTGTAAACTTGTGTTGTAAATGCACCTTACGCTAAATGTCAGTCTTCTGGAATATATTTGTTAATTTACTTGTGGTAATATTATTTTATGTGTTGTGTGTGTGAGTTATACATACCATGCTGACACCTTGTTTCGTTTGGTGGTCATCCACTGCGCCTAGTCCCATCCCCAGCCGTCTCGACTCTGTCTTGCCACTGGATCCAGATGGCAATTGGGAAGAGAGAGTGAGGTTGACGCTACACAACTCTCCCTCACTTAAATCCAAATCACATGCTAGTCTCGACACCATCATAATGGTGTTGAGATCCTCATACCATTGAATGACAATGAGCTTGAACTAATTTATTTAGGGATACAGGCCCTTCTGGCCCAACGAGCCCACGCTGTCCAATTACACCCGTGTGACCAATCACCCTACTAACCCGCACACCTTCTCAATTTCCACCATTGTCTTGAAGGAGTTTGTTTCTTCTCCCTGCTCCCACATGGGTTTTATCCGTGTGCTCCAGTTCCTTCCCACAGTCCAAAGATGTCCACGGTCACCGTACTGTTTCTTTAAATAAATAAAAGGATAAAATCTGGCCATACTGAATACAGGACAGGCTTGAGGGGCTCAGTGGCCTTCTTGTGCAGCTATTTTCTGAAGGTCTTTTTTAATCCAACTAGTCCACAAGAGACTCTGCAGTTGCTGGAAACTTTGAACAACAAAGATCAAAGTAAATTTATTATCAAAATACACGTATGTCACCATCTACAACTCTGCTTCATTTTCATGCAGACATATTCAATAAATCCATAATCAAATAATAACCATAAATAATAATCAATAAAAGACCACACCAACCAGTGTGCAAAAGGCAGCCACATAAAATGCTCAGCAGGCCAGACAGCGCCTATAGAGGAGAGTAAACGGTTAATGTTTTGGGCAGAGCCCTCATCAGCACTGGAAAGAAAGAGGGAAGAAGCGAGAACAAGGAGGTGGTGGGGGAGGAGAAGCTGAACAGGCAGGCAGGTGATAGGTGAGGGGAAGGTGGGTGGGGGAGAGGGGGGGGATGTGAGAGACCGGCAGGTGATAGGTGAGGGGAAGGTGGGTGGGTGGGGGAGAGGGGGGGGATGTGAGAGACCGGCAGGAGATAGGTGAGGGGAAGGTGGGTGGGGGAGAGGGGGGGGGATGTGAGAGACCGGCAGGTGATAGGTGAGGGGAAGGTGGGTGGGTGGGTGGGGGAGAGGGGGGGGGATGTGAGAGACCGGCAGGAGATAGGTGAGGGGAAGGTGGGTGGGGGAGAGGGGGGGGATGTGAGAGACCGGCAGGAGATAGGTGAGGGGAAGGTGGGTGGGTGAGGGGAAGGTGGGTGGGTGAGGGGAAGGTGGGTGGGGGAGACCGGCAGGTGATAGGTGAGGGGAAGGTGGGTGGGTGGGGGAGAGGGGGGGGATGTGAGAGACCGGCAGGAGATAGGTGAGGGGAAGGTGGGTGGGGGAGGGGAAGGTGGGTGGGGGAGAGGGGGGGGATGTGAGAGACCGGCAGGTGATAGGTGAGGGGAAGGTGGGTGGGTGGGGGAGAGGGGGGGGATGTGAGAGACCGGCAGGAGATAGGTGAGGGGAAGGTGGGTGGGGGAGAGGGGGGGGGATGTGAGAGACCGGCAGGTGATAGGTGAGGGGAAGGTGGGTGGGTGGGTGGGTGGGGGAGAGGGGGGGGGATGTGAGAGACCGGCAGGAGATAGGTGAGGGGAAGGTGGGTGGGTGAGGGGAAGGTGGGTGGGTGAGGGGAAGGTGGGTGGGTGAGGGGAAGGTGGGTGGGGGAGAGGGGGGGGATGTGAGAGACCGGCAGGTGATAGGTGAGGGGAAGGTGGGTGGGTGGGGGAGAGGGGGGGGATGTGAGAGACCGGCAGGAGATAGGTGAGGGGAAGGTGGGTGGGGGAGGGGAAGGTGGGTGGGGGAGAGGGGGGGGATGTGAGAGACCGGCAGGTGATAGGTGAGGGGAAGGTGGGTGGGTGGGGGAGAGGGGGGGGATGTGAGAGACCGGCAGGAGATAGGTGAGGGGAAGGTGGGTGGGGGAGGGGAAGGTGGGTGGGGGAGAGGGGGGGGGATGTGAGAGACCGGCAGGTGATAGGTGAGGGGAAGGTGGGTGGGTGGGGGAGAGGGGGGGGATGTGAGAGACCGGCAGGAGATAGGTGAGGGGAAGGTGGGTGGGGGAGGGGAAGGTGGGTGGGGGAGAGGGGGGGGGATGTGAGAGACCGGCAGGTGATAGGTGAGGGGAAGGTGGGTGGGTGGGGGAGAGGGGGGGGATGTGAGAGACCGGCAGGAGATAGGTGAGGGGAAGGTGGGTGGGTGAGGGGAAGGTGGGTGGGGGAGAGACCGGCAGGTGATAGGTGAGGGGAAGGTGGGTGGGTGGGTGGGTGGGGGAGAGGGGGGGGATGTGAGAGACCGGCAGGTGATAGGTGGAAGAGGTAAGGTACTGAAGAAGGACTCATAGGAGAGGAGAGTGGACTATGGGAGAAAGGGAAGGAGGAGGGGGCACCGGAGACAGGCGAGGGAAAGCGAAGGAGTGAGAGGAGGACCAGAATGGGGAATGGAAAAAGAGAGAACGGGGAGGAGCGAGACATTACCGGAAGTTAAAGAAATCGATGTTCATGCCATCGGTTGAGACGTTTCTGTACTGAATCTCTTGCCAATTTCCCTCAGTTAAATCCAAATCTATCCGCGTAGACAATTGATCAACACTTTTAAATATATCACGACAATGCATTTTTACAAGCGTGATTTTGTATTTTCTGCGGCTTCAGAATTATATCGCTCTCCCTCTCTCATACAACTCTACGGTTGCGTCTGTGCGCGGAAAAAAAAATTGAAAACTGCCGAACGCCTTTTCACCGTCCGCTGCACAGCTTTAAATTGCAAATGCCGTGCTGGGAAGACATACCAAATCCAGCCTACATGACACTGGGCGCACGATGCAAGGGCTGAAACTTTAAGAATGCTTTTACTCAACCCAATATTGATAAAACCGAGATTTAGCTCAAGAACAGAGAGTGCTAAACTGAAATAAAGCAAGAAAAGCTCACGAACATTTTTATTTGCATTCTGCTTTTTAACTACACGCACAATGTCAATTAACCAGTTTCGTAAAGAGCCCGCCCTCTACCGCTTACATTGGTGCAAGGTCGTGCCAATTAGAACGCGTTGCCAGATTTCTTGGCGTTTATTGGGTAATGTTGGGTGTCATTCACCTGGAGGCCCATCCCATTTGGTGCCCTGAGCGGGGTGCGGAGCGGCTGAAGAGCGGCGCGACACGTTGTTCCCTGGGAGTTGTAGTCCTTGAAGCTTCACAGCGGTTTCGTCAGTCCTGGATAGAGAACTACAGCTCCCAGGAAGCACTGCGCCGCCGGGTTCCCATGTAACAGCTGAGAGCCCCGGGGCGCTGTGACAAGCCGCATCCAGAACGGAACCCTTGTTTATTTCAACGCGGAAGTAGTGACCTTTTAAATCTTTTTTGTGGGGTGCCGGGGGTTAAGTCTTCTTGAAAATAATGCAATGCAAAAGAATAAAAGGGAGGACAATAAAATAAGACGCCTTATGCCGAGGGAAAGGTTGCGCGGCTTCTCGAGGCTGGAGATACGGCGAACAGCACAAGGCTTTCATTAAACCAGCCCCAGGACTCAATGGCCAGCCCGGTGCATGGATGCACAAGTCGGGATTTTTTGCAATGGAGCCAGCAGCGATGAATTGCAGTGGGTCCCCAGCTGCAGAGGCGACCTCATGCAATGGGGACCCACAGAGGCAAGCCCCGCAGCAGGCTGCCCCCGGCTTCTGGACGGCGGTGTTCGACTACGAGTCGACGGCGGATGAGGAGCTGACCCTGCGCCGGGGTGACCTGGTCGAGCTGCTGTCCCAGGACTCCACCGTGTCCGGGGACGAGGGCTGGTGGACGGGCAAGATCAAGGACAAGGTGGGCATCTTCCCCAGTAACTACGTGAGTAACCGGGCGCAGCTCAGCCGGGACCTTCCCTCTCCGCCGGTCATTGACTTCGACGAGTTGCTCCTGGAGGAGATCATCGGTGTCGGGGGCTTCGGCAAGGTGTACAAGGGGCTGTGGAGGAACGACGAGGTGGCGGTGAAAGCGGCCAGGCAAGACCCGGACGAGGACATCAGCGTGACGGCGGACAATGTCCGTAAGGAGGCTCGGCTGTTCGGCATGCTGAGGCATCCCAACGTCATCCTGCTGAAGGGAGTGTGTCTGAAGGAACCCAACCTGTGCCTGGTGATGGAGTATGCCCGCGGTGGAGCCTTAAACCGAGCTCTGGCCGGTAGGAAGGTGCCCCCTCATGTCCTGGTCAACTGGGCGGTGCAGATCGCAAGAGGCATGAACTACCTCCATAACGAAGCCTTGGTTCCGGTGATACACCGGGACCTGAAATCCAGCAACAGTAAGTACGGGCACCGGCCGGTGACGCGAGTGTTGGTTATATTCAAGTCTTCGTGGTTTCGCAACTCTCCAGCAGCACGGCTTGCGCCGGTGTTTGAATGCGCGGTCACAGAATAGGCCATTCGGCCTACTCGTCCATGTTGACCTCTTTGCCCAGTCAGCTGGCTCTATCTGCCCACGTTTGGCCCGCAGCCCCTCTCCAGGCACTGATCCGCCAACGGTTCCATTTAATATCAGAGACTGTATACAGTACACAGTCTGAAATTCTTACTCAGACAATTTACTATCAGAGACTGTATACAGTACACAACCTGAAATTACTATTGTTCACAGACAATTTAATATCAGAGACTGTATACAGTATACAGCCTGAAATTCTTACTCTTTTCACTGACAATTTAATATCAGAGAATGTATACAGCCTGAAATTCGTACTCATCACAGACAATTCAATATTAGAGACTGTATACTGTATACAGCCTGAAATTCTTGCTCTTCACAAACAATTTAATATTAGAGAATGTATACATTATACAACCTGAAATTCGTACTCTTCACAGACAATTTAATATTAGAGACTGTATACAGTATACAGGCTGAAATTCTTACTCCTCACAGACAATTTAATATTAGAGACTGTATACAGTATACAGGCTGAAATTCTTACTTTTCACAGACATCCATGAAACAGAGAGGGGGAAAAGACCCCAAAGAATGAATGACAGAAAAATATTTGAACCCCAAAGCCTCCCTCCCCTCCCATGCACAAGTAGCAGCAAAAGCACCCACCCTCCCCCCACTTGATCCACCAAGAAAGTATCAGCTCCCCAGCATCCACCATGCAATAGCAAAGAGACCATCAAAAACTGAACACATTGACATATGGCAAATATGCTCCCCCTCCCCCTCTCTCTCTCCCAGCCACTATTCAAGACCATAAGATATAGGAGTGGAATTAGGCCATTCAGCTCATCGAGTCTGCTCTGCCGTTCCCTCATGGCTAATTTATTATCCTTCTCAACTCCATTCTCCTGCCTTCTCCCTGTAACCTTTCTTTCATGATATTCCTGGCAGATCACTACCACCCTTTCTGTGAATCTCGCCCTCATCCTCCTTATAAATCTCTCTCTTCTGAGCTTAAATGTACGCTCTCTTGTTTTCAGCACCAACCCCTTTTGTGTGGGGGGGGCCTATGTGCTGCCTACACCCCTCATATTCCTCTATTTTCTCGTGTTTATGGATGGCCACTTCACTGTGCAGTCTCTTCGAAGGATGCCTACCTGGAAGAAGCTTAAATATTCTCTTAAACGGGAGTTCGGTGAAACTCTCTCATTGCTCCTCCTCTCTAGTCTCTGCTGCCCTCTGGTTCCTCGTCTATGTGCTCACCTATCACCTTCCAGCTAGCCTCTTTCCCTCCCCCCATCCCTACTCACCTTTTTATTCTGACATCTCCCCCCCCTTCCTTCTCAGTCCTCGGCCTGTCACGTTGACTGTTTATTCATGTCCATAGATGCTGCCTGGCCTGCTGAGTTCCTGCAGTATTTTACTTTTGTTCTTTTGGATTTCCAGTCTCTGCACGTTTTCTCATGTTTGTGTTTGGGGCTGAGGGCTTGCCTGATAGAAGGAGATGTCAGTGCTTTGGATGGTGGAGTTGATGACTTTGTGGCCAAGTTTGTGGATGTTATGAAGATAGATGGAGGGGCAGGTAGTGTTGAGGAGGCAGAGAGGCTTCAGAAGGATTTAGACAGATTAGGAGAATGGACAAAGAAGTGGCAGGTAGAATACAGTGTCGGGAAGTGTATGGTCACGCGCTGTGGTAGAAGAAATAAAAGAGTAGACTATTTTCCAAATGGAGAGAAAATTGAAAAATCCGAGGTGCAAAGGGAATTGTGAGTTGTGCAGGATTCCCTGAAGGTTAATTTGCAGGTTGAGTCTGGTGGGGAAGACAAATGTGATGTTAGCATTCATTTCAAGAGGACTAGAGTATAAAAACAAGAATGTAATTTAGAGGCTTTATAAAACACTGGTAAGACCTCACTTGGAATATCTGAGTAGCTTTGGGCCCCTTATCTGAGAAAGGATGTGCTGACGTTGGAGAGGTTTCAAAGGAGGTTCATGAAAATGGTTCTGGGATTGAAAGGCTTGTCATATGAGAGGTGTTTGATGGCTCTGGGCCTTTACTCACTGGAATTCAGATGAATGGGGGGGGGGTGAGAATCTCTTTGGAACCTATTGAATGTTGAAAGGCCTCGATAGATTGGATGTTTCCGACGGTGAAGGAGTCTAACACCAGAGGGGCCAGCCTCAGAATAGAGGGATGTCCTCTTAGACTGGAGATGAGGATTTCCTTTAGCCAGAGGGTGGTGAATTTGTGGAATTCTTTGCCACGGGCCGCTGGGAAGGCTAAGTCATTAAAGCAGAGGCT
The DNA here is from genome assembly GCF_030028105.1 of Mobula birostris. Taxonomy (NCBI): domain Eukaryota; kingdom Metazoa; phylum Chordata; class Chondrichthyes; order Myliobatiformes; family Myliobatidae; genus Mobula; species Mobula birostris. The sequence continues at coordinate 111,352,953 of NC_092381.1, read as the reverse complement.
GATAGATTCTTGATTGGTCAGGGGACGAAGGGAAATGGGGAGACAACAGGAGACTGGGGCTGAGAGGGAAAATGGATCAGCCATGGTGAAATGGCAGAGCAGACTTGGTGGGCCAAATGGCCAAATCCTGCTCCTATATCTCATGGTCAGGAGGGGCATAGGCAGGATGAAATCACATAGTCTTTTTCTTGGGCGAGGGATGATTAAAATCAGAAGGGCAGAAAGGAAGTTCTCAGCCTGAAACAACATCTACTTATCCCCCTCCACAGATGCTGTCTGACCTGCTGAGTTCTCCCGGCATTTTGTGTGTGTTGCTCTGGAATTCTAGCATCTGCAGAATCTCTTGGTTTATTTTATTTTCCCATTTTATTGAGATTTTCTTTTGGCTGCCCGTAAGGAGATGGATCTCAGGGTTGTAGAAAGTATACATACTTTGAAGATGCAGCACGGGACAGACCTTCCTGGTCCTTCAAACCCTGCCACCTAGCAACCCCCCCCCCCGATTTAACCAAAACCTGATCACGGGAGAACTTACAATCACCAATTCACTACCAAATGGGACATCTTTGGACTGTAGGAGGAAACTGGAGCATCCGGAGAAAACTCACACAGTCACAGGGAGAACATACAAACTCCTCGCAGGCAGTGATGGGAATTGAACCCGGGTCGCTGGTACTGTAAAGCGTTGTGCTAACCGCTACGCTACCGTGCTGCCTCGTTATTACTGTCATGTGAAGGGCTTTTGATCAGCGTGCCACCTGGACGGATCACGCCATACACAAGTGCATGGAGGTGGTAGAAGGAAAAGCAGAATGCGCTGGGGCCATAGCTGTCCATGCCACTCCCATTCACGTACCTATCCAAACTTCTCTCAAACATTGAAATCGAGCTTGCGTGCACCACTTGCACGGCGGCTCATTCTTTGCTTAGAGGGTAACCACCCTCCAAGCTAAGAAGTTTCCCCTCGTGTTCCCCTTAAAATTTTCACCTTTCACCCTTAACCATGACCTCTGGTTGTAGTCCCTCATAATTTTGTATGCCTCAATTGAATCTCCCCTCAATTTTCTACGTTCCAAGGAATAAAGTCCTAACCTATTCAATCTTTCCTTATAACTCAGGTGTTCCAGTCCCCCAGCAACATCCTTGTAAATTTTCTCTGCTCTCTTTCAACTTTATTGACATCTTTCCTGTAGATAGGTGACCAAAACTGCACACAATACTCCAAATAAGGTCTTTCCAATGTCTTATACAACTTCGACATAACATCCCATCTGCTGTTCTCAGAGCGTTGATTTATGAAAGCCAGTGTGCCAAAAGCTTTCTTTATAGCCCTATCAATCTGGGCCACCACTTTCAATCAACCTTTATTTCCAAAAAAAAAATTTATCTTTATTTCATCTTTTGGTGTGTATGAGGTTTCTTCAAGAGTCTGGTAACAGCAGGGTAGAAGCTATCCTTAAGCCTAGTGGTACACCTCCTCGAACCTTTGTATCTCCTGCCTGATGGGGGGTGGGGGAGAAAACAGAGAGTGACAAGGGAGGGAACCTTGTCCGTATTTTCAGCTTTCCCAACACAGCGGGAAGTGGATAGGGAATCGCTGTAGGTTTTCCATGTAGATAATTAAAGCGGGCCACCTTCACTGAGATTGGGTGAGACTAGAGCTAGAGGTCATGGGTTAAGGATGAGAGGTGACATGAGGGGAAACGTCACTCAGAGGGTGGTGAGAGTGTGGAACGAGCTGCCAGTGCAGGTGGTGCATGTGAGCTCGACTTCAACGTTTAAGAGAAGTTTGGATAGGTACGTGGATGGTAGGGGTATGGAGGGCTATGATCGATGGGAGTGGGATGAAAGACAGGTCGGCATGGACACATTCATTATGTGCCGAGTCGTATGGCGTGGGCGATCGTGGTCTTTCCATGACCATGATTGTTATGGGCAAATATTTCCACAAAAGTGGTTTGCCATTGCCGCCTTCTGGGCAGTGTCTTTACAAGATGGGTGACCCCGCCATTATCAACACTCTTCAGAGACTGTCTGCCCGGCGTCAGTGGTCGCATAACCAGGACTTGTGATATGCACCGGCTGCTCATACGACCATCCACCACCTGCTCCCATGGTCACTTCACCCTGATCAGTGGTGGTGGAGGGGCTACACCTGCCCAGGGGTGATCTACAGTCTAGCGGAGGGAAGGAGCGCCTTTCACCTCCTTTGGTAGAGACGTACCTCCACCCCATCACCCATTTTATAAGTAGGCTAATAGAAACAAATGTACAAACCCAGGTAATAATATCTATTTCTTATTGTAGTTTATATTTTTTATTGTGCCTTGCAATGTGCTGCTGCTGCAAAACAACACATTTCATGACAAATGCCAGTGATGTTTAACCTGATTGTGTTTCTGACACCTGATGCAGGTTTTCAAAATTAGGAGAAGCATAGACAGTGGTGTTCGCAGTCAGCATAATTTGCCCTGGATAGAACTGTCAACAATCGGAGAACAGGCTTTTAAGGTTGGGGGAGGGCGTGCAGGCAGGGGGAAGTTTGAAGGTGAAGTGAGGGGCAAGGTTTTTGTACGTAGTGAGTTTGGGTGTCTGGAATGGGTTAGTGGAAGAAGACAATTTATAGTTTGAGGCTTTCAGATCGACAGGTGTACAAAGGGAATGAAGGGATGTGGATGCAGGAGCATAGTTAGGAGTTGGATTCATGATCAGATTGACATTTTGGGCCAAATGGCCTGTCCGGTGCTGTCCTGTTGTACGTTTTATTTAAGAAACGAAGGGAAAAGATCCCTGGGGAGCTAGCAGCCTGATAACATCGTGTCAGTAGCAGAGGGACGCAGGCATACGTTACAAAAGGTGCACTAACTCAACTTCACAGGACTGGGCAGATTCAACATGGGTTTATGACGGGAAATAACGCTTGACTGATCCACCAGCCTAGGAGTATGTGATTAGCAGAATAGATTTAGATTTTCGGTTGGCTTTTATCAGAATCAGGTTTAATATCACCGGCACATGTGAAACTTGTTAACTTTGCGGCAGCAGTACAATGCAATACATGATAAATTACAGTAGTATATATGTGTATTAAATAGTTAAATTAAGATGGGCAGTACAAAAACAGAAATTATATAAAAAGAAAGCATTGAGGTAGTGTTTATGGGTTCAATGTCCATTTGGAAATCAGATAGCAGAGAAAAAGCTGTTCCTGAATCATTGAGTGTGTGTCTTCAGGCTCCTGTACCTCCTCCCTGATGGTAACAATGAGAAGAGGGCATGTCCTGGGTGGTGGGGGTCCTTAATGATGGAAACCATTTTTCTGAGGCACTGCTCCACCGTAAGGGAAGTTCTGACACAAGAGATTGGTAACAAAATGAAAGTTGGTGTTGAAGGTTATTTAGTGACATGACCGAGATGTTGTTCTCAGGCAGGGCACACAGGGTGGGTAAGTTCCCAAACCATGTCGAAGTGTACGGCAAATGAAGTTGATCCCTGATTGGTGATTGGACACTGGCCACTTATGGTTTGTGTCACCCATTGGCTAAGAGGAACAAATGTCATATTTCCAATTTGTTAACAGCGCGATATCGGTGATACTGAATCAGGAAGGAGGATGTTAACGGGGGCAAGGATTAGTTTTATTTGTCATATGTAGATCGAATCTACAGTGAAATGTGCTGTTTGCGTCAGCAACCGTCACAATTGAGAGGATGTACAGGGGGCAGCCCGCAAGTTTCCAGCACCAACGTAGTGTGCCCACAACTCACTGATCTGTGTGTTGGATATGTGGGTTATGACTAAAGACAAGATAGCTGCAGTAGCTTAGCACTTTAGTGCAAGGGTGTTTAATAGTTGCATCAAAAATCAAACTTACAGAAAAATTAGTGAAAGTAGTGCCAATGTTTACAAAAAAGGAATCTACTGTACCAGAAAACACAATAATAGCTCTGCACCTGTTACGTCCTGTGAGAACTCCTGGCAGCCCAGATCTCTCTCCCTCAGTGAGGGTGAAGAGCTCCTTTTGTTAGGTTCGATGTCAGATCGTCTCTGATTACCCGCAAAGTTAACTTCCGACTACACATGAATTAGTATATGATGCACCCCACAATGAGTTACAATCATATTACAAAATAAACAGAAGTAGCTCCCTTAAATACAGTGTGCAAACGACATATACACATTTACACAGCTCCATCACTATAGAAATGGAATATTTCGCCTTTCATATCGGAAAAGGCACCATAAAGACAACCAGAGCCCATCAGCTCAGTTTAGGGCCCATTGTGAGAGTATATGGGGATAGGCATTGAAGTACTTGCACTCAGCAGAATGACAGCAGAGTGACAAGAGTGTGTGTGTGTCTGTGTGTCTGGGGTGTGTGTGAGTGTAAGTAAATGGGTGCATTTACTAAGTGCTGTCTGCCTCACTGTACATCTTCGGAATGGGGAAGGAAATCGGAACACCCAGACGATTGCGAGGAGAACGTACAGCCTCCTTGCTGAAAGCAGCAGGAATTGAATCCTGATCACTGGCACAGTAAGGCGTTTGATAACCACTGCACTTGCATATACTGAAGCCAAGTCAATGGGTAAGGACATGGCAGGTGCAACAGAATATAAACCAGGAAAAGCAGCGTATTGTTGCATGATGAGAGACTTGAGTAACGTATGTTATCGTATTTGTCGACGTGGAGTGGAAAGTGAGTTTGTAAATCTGACAGGAGCAAAGGATGTTGGGAATGGGGAGGGTGGAGCATTATGGGAGGGATGTGGGACAGGTAAGGAGTGGGCTGGGGTGGCGTGGATACAGACACACCCAGCCCTGAGAAACCAGGCAAGGTCATTTGATTTCAAACAATTGATTTATTGATTGTCACACAATGTCTCTCTGGTGCTTCTTGCTTCCTCTCCTCTCCCTTCCTCTTTTCCCAACCATGATTCCCCTCTACCTGTCCCTTCCCACTCTCAGTCTACAGTAGAATCTGGTTTATCATCACTCACATATGTCATGAAGTTTTTTTTGCAGCACCACTCCCTGCGTAAAAAAAAAAAAACTTACCCCTGACATCTCCTCTATACCTACTTCCTGGCGTCTAAAACTGTGCCCTCTCGTGCTAGCCATTTCAGCCCTGGAAAAAGCGTCTGACTATCTACGCAATCAATACCTCTCATCATCTTATGCACCTCTATCAGGTCACCTATCATCCTCCGTTGCTCCAAGGAGAAAAGGCCGAGTTCACTCAACCTATTCTCATAAGGCATGCTTCCCAATCCAGGCAACATCCTTGTAAATCTCCTTTGCACCCTTTCTATGGCTTCCACATCCTTCCTGTACTGAGGCAAGCAGAACTGAGCACAGTACTCCAAGTGGGGTCTGACCAGTGTTCTATATAGCTGTAACATTACCTCTCGTCTCTTAAACTCAATCCCACAATTGATGAAGGCCAATGCACCGTATGCCTTCTTAACCACAGAGTCAACCTGCACAGCAGCTTTGAGTGTCCTATGGACACGGACCCCAAGATCTCTCTGATCCTCCACACTACCAAGAGTCTGACCATTAATACTATATTCTGCCATCGTATTTGACCTACCAAAATGAACCACCTCACACTTACCTGGGTTGAACTCCATCTGCCACTTCTCAGCCCAGTTTTGCATCCCATCAATGTCCCTCTGTAACCTCTGACAGCCCTCCACACTATCCACAACACACCCAATCTTTGTGTCATCAGCAAATTTACTAACCTATCCCTCCATTTGCTCATCCAGGTCATTTATAAAAATCACGAAGAGAAGGGATCTCAGAACAGATCCCTGAGGCACTCCACTGGTCACGGACCTCCATGCAGAATATGACCTGTCAACAACCATTCTTTGCCTACTGTGGGCAAGCCAATTCCAGATCCACAAAGCAAGGTCCCCTTGGATCCCATACCTCCTTACTTTCTCAATAAGCCTTGCATGGAGTACCTTATCAAATGCCTTGCTGAAAATCCATATACATTACATCTACTGCTCTTCCTTCATCAATGTATTTAGTCACATCCTCAAAAAATTCACTCAGGCTCGTAAGGCACGACCTGCCTTTGACAAAGCCATGTTGACTATTCCTAATCATATTATGCCTCTCCAAATGCTCATAAATCCTGCCTCTCAGGATCTTCTCCATCAACTTACCAACCACTGAGGTAAGACTCACTGGTCTATAATTTCCTGGGCTGTCTCTACTCCCTTTGTTGAATAATGGAACAACATCCGCAACCCTCCAATCCTCCAGAACCTCTCCCGTCCCCATTGATGATGCAAAGGTCATCACCAGAGGTTCAGCAATTCCCTCCCTCGCTTCCCACAGTAGCCTGGGGTACATCTCATCCGGTCCCGGCGACTTATCCAACTTGATGCTTTCCAAAAGCTCCTGCACATTCTCTTTCTTAATGTCTATATGCTTAAGCTTTTCAATCTGCTGTAAGTCATCCCTACATTCGCCAAGATCCTTTTCTGTAGTGAATACTGAAGCAAAGTATTCATTAAGTATCTCTGCTATCTCCTCCGGTTCCATACACGCTTTTCCACTGTCACACTTGATTGGTCCTATTCTCTCACGTCAAGTATGTGAATGCCTTGGGGTTTTCTTTAATCCTGCTCGCCAAGGCCTTCTCATGGCCCCTTCTGGCTCTCCCAATTTCATTCTTAAACACCTTCCTGCTAGCCTTATAATCTTCTAGATCTCTATCATTACCTAGTTTTTTGAACCTTTTGTAAGCTTTTGTACACCATGGTTCCTGTACACTACCATCCTTTCCGTCTCATTGGAACATACCTCTGCAGAACGCCGCACAAATACCCCCTGAGCATTTGCCACAATTCTGCTGTACATTTCCCTTAGAACATCTCTTCCCAATTTATGCCTCCAAGTTCCTGCCTGATAGCTTCATATTTCCCTTTACTGCATTGTGATCACTATCTCCAAAATGCTCGCCCAATGAGAGACCTGACGCCTGACCAGGTTCATTTCCCAATACCGGATCAAGTACAGCCTCTCCTCTTGTATGCTTATCTACATACTGTGTCAAGAAACCTTCCTAAACACAGCTAACAAACTTCACCCCATCTAAACCCCTTGCCCTATGGACATGCCAATCAATATTTAGGAAATTAAAATCTACCACCATGACAACCCTGTTATTATTACACCTTTATAGAAATTGTCTCCCTATCTGCTCCTCGATGTCCTGTTACTATTCGGTGGTCTATATATAAAAAAAAACACCCAGTAGAGTATTGAACCCTTCCTGTTTCTAACTTTCACCCGCAGAGACTCAGTGGACAACCTCTCCTTGACTTCCTCCTTTTCTGCAGCCGTGACACTATCTCTGATCTACAGTGCCAGGCCCCACCTCTTTTGCCTCCCTCCCTGTTATTCCTGCCCCTGAGCCATCCAAGTCTCTGTAATGGCCACAACATCATAGCTCCAAGTACTGATCCACGCTCTAAGCTCATTCACTTTGTTCATGATGCTTCTTGCATTAAAATAGACACATCTCAAACCATCGGTCTGAGCGTGTCCCTTCTTTATCACCTGCCTATCCTCCCTCTCGCACTGTCACCAAGCTTTCTCTGTTTGTGAGCCAACCACCCCTTCCTCCGTCTCTTCAGTTCTGTTCCCACCCCCCAGCAATTCTAGTTTAAATTTTCCCCAGTAGCCTTAGCCTGGATATTATCCTCCCTGCCAGGATATTGGTTCCCCCTCAGATTCAAGTGCAACCTATCCTTTTTGTACAGGTCACACCTGCCCCAAAAGAGGTCCCAATGATCCAGAAATCTGAATCCCTGCCCCCTGTTTCAATGCCTCAGCCACGCATTGATCTTCCACCTCACTCTATTCTTTGTCACGTGGCACAGGCAGTAATCCCGAGATTACTACCTTTGAGGTCCTGCTTCTCAACTTCCTTCCTAACTCCCTGTAGTGTGTTTTCAGGACCTCCTCCCTTTTCCTACCTACTTTCATTTGGTACCAATATGTACCACAACCTCTGGCTGTTCACCTTCCCACTTCAGGATATCGTGGATGCGATCAGAAACATCTCAGGACAGGAAATAATAAAATATTATTATTTGGGAATAGTGGGTGGAGGTTTTGATCAGCCTTACTGCTTGGGGAAAGTCACTGTTTTTGAGTCTGGTGGTCCTGGTGTGCATGCTATGGAGCCTCCTCGCTGATGGGAGTGGGACAAACAGTCCATGAGCAAGGTGGGTGGGATCTCTCATGATGTTACTGGCCCTTTCTTTGCAACCATTCTGTATTTATGTCTTTGCTGGCAGGTAGGCTGCTGCCGGAAATGCATTGGGCAGTTTCGACTATCCGTTGTGGAGGCTTCCTGTCCACCACAGTTCAGTTTCCGTACCGTGCAGTGATGCTCTCGACTGCACATCTGTAGGGTGACAATGTGCATAGTCCAGCGCTGTTCCAGCTCCTCGGAAAGTAGAGGTGTTGGTGAGCTTTCCTCAAGTGTAGAAGTGTTCTAGGACCATGTCAGGTTGTACGGGATGTGCACCCACAGGAGTTTGAAACTGCTCGTAGTTTCCATCGCTGTAAAAAAAAGGGTGTGAGTGCTGCAAATTTTCCTGAAGTTGATAACCATCTCCTTTGTCTAGTTGCTATTGAGGAAGAGGTTATTTGCCTGGCACATGGCCTTGAGCTCTTCCACTTCTCATCTGCAGGCTGTCTCATCGTTGTTGGTGATGGGCCCCATTACTGCTGTGTCATCGGCAAAGGTGACGATGTGTTCGGCCGTGCGGTCATTTGTGAGCAGAGTGTACTGCAGTGGGCTCAGCACACAGCCCTGGGGGGCACATCCACTCTGTAAAGGCCCTTCAATGTTTAATAGACTTCAGTGATATTTTTCCATCATTCTCCACTCGAGGAAGTGGAGGTCCAGAGCCATCAAACGGCCTTTTGTTCCCGGATTGTTCTAGTGAAACTCCTTTGGGACCTCTCCAACACCAGCACATCCTTTCTTAGATATGGGGCCCAAAGCTGCTCACAATACCCCAAATGTAGACTGCTTGAGAGGACTAGACGGGTATTATCTGCAGTCTATGGCAGGGGGATGGGAACCCACACAGAAAAGAAGAGGGAAGTGATGCAGAGACCAAAGCTAGAGTTAGTGAAGAAAAAAGTAAGAGCAGAGTGCAAAAAAGTAAAAAGCAAAAATCGCATAGGTCACTAGATTCAAAAAAGGACAATGAGTATAAGGGCACTTTATCTAAGTGCCCGTAGTATTAGAAACAAGGCTAGTGAACTTGTGGCACAGATCAGTACCAAGGCATATGATTTAGTGGCCATTACAGAAACCTGGTTGCAAGGTGGAGATGACTGGGAATTAAATCTGAGGGCATCAGGTAATATGGAAAGATAGGCAGGAAGGCAGAGGAGGTGGGGTGGCACTCTTAATTAAGGATGAGATCAGGGCGATTGTGAGAGACGATATAAGATCTACGGAGCAGAATGTTGAGTCCATCTGGGTAGAGATTAAGAATAGTAAAGGGAAAAAATCACTGGTGGGAGTTGTCTATTGGCCACCTAATAAAAATATTGCAGTGGCAGAGGCAATTAACCAAGAAATTACTGAGGCTTGTAAGACCAAAACGGCAATTGTCATGGGGGATTCTAACTTCCAACGTAGATTGGGTGAATCAGGTTGGTCAAGGAAGTCTTGAGGAGGACTTCATAGAATGCATCCGTGATGGATTTCTTAAGCAGCGTGTTAGTGAAACTACAAGGGAAAATGCTATCTTAGATCTTGTCCTGTGCAATGAGACAGGTAAGATTAACGATCTTGTAGCCAGGGATCCTCTTGGAAAGAGTGATCATAGTATGATTAAATTTCGCATACAGATGGAGGATGAAATAGTTAGATCTAAAACTAGTGTATTATGCTTGAACAAGGGAGATTACAACAGGATGAGGGAGGAGTTGACTAATGTGGATTGGAAGCACAGGCAATTTGGTAGGACATTTGAGGAACAGTGGAATACTTTCAGAGAGATTTTTCACAGTGCTCAACAAAAGTATATTCCAGTCAAAAGTAAGGACAGTAAGTGTGGGGAGAGCCAGCCTTGGATAACTAAGGAAATAAAAGATAGTATCAAATTAAAAGCTCGTGTTCAAAGTTGCAAAGAGTAGTGGGAAACTGAAGGACTGGGAAAACTTTAAAAAGCAACAAAGAACAACTAAACAAGAAATAAAGTAAGGGAAGATAGAGTATGAAAGTAAATTAGCACAAAATATAAAAACAGATAGCAAAAGTTTTTATAAATATATAAAGTGGAAGAGGGTCACTAAAGTGGAAGACCAGAAGGGGAAATTGATATTGAGTGATAAGGAAATGGCTGAGGCATTGAACAACTGTTTTGTGTCGGTCTTCATGGTGGAGGACATGTCTAATATGCCAAAGAATGATGTTATGGACGTAATGGGAGATGAGGACCTGGATAAAATCACTGTCACTAAAGAGATAGTGATGAGCTAACTAGAGGGCCTGAAGGTGGATAAGTCCCCTGGTCCTGATGGGATGCATCCCAGGGTCCTGATGGGAACTGGCGGAGGTTATAGTAGACACATTGGTAATCATTTACCAAAATTCTCCAGACTCTGGGCAGGTCCCGGCAGATAGGAAGACAGCAAATATCACACCACTTTTTAAAAACGGATGTAGGCAAAAGATGGGCAACTATAGGCCAGTTAGCTTAACATCTGTAGTTGGGAAAATGCTTGAAGCTGTCATTAAGGAAGAAATAGTGAAACATTTGGAAAGGAGTGGTTCCATTAGACAGACGCAGCATGGATTCAGAAAGGGCAGGTCCTGTTTGACAAACTTACTGGAGTTCTTTGAGGACATAATGAGTGCAGTGGATAGAGGGGAACAGGTGGATGTCGTATACTTGGATTTCCAGAAGGTGTTCGATTAGGTCCCGCACAAGAGACTTATAAATAATATACGGATGCATGGAATCGGAGGAAGTGTATTGGCATGGATAGTGGATTGGTTAACCAATAGAAGGCAGAGAGTTGGTATAAATGGGTGTTTCTCCGGTTGGCAGTCAGTGGTGAGTGGGGTGCCGCAGGGGTCGGTGCTGGGCCTGCAGCTGTTTACCATTTACATTGATGATTTGGAAGAGGGGACTGAGTGTAGTGTAGCAAAATTTGCTGATGACACTATACTGAGTGGAAAAGCAAATTGTAGAGAGGATGTGGCGAGTCTGCAGAGGGGTATAGATAGGTTAAGTGAGTGGGCCAAGGTCTGGCAGATGGAATACAACATTGGTAAATGTGAGATCATCCACTTTGGAAGGAATAATAGAAGAGCAGATTATTATTTAAATGGTGAAAGATTGCAGCATTCTGTTATGCAGAGGGACTTGGGAGTGCTTGTTCATGAATCGCAAAAAATTGGCTTGCAGGTACAACAGGTTATTAAGAAGGCAAACAGAATGTTGGCCTTCATTGCTAGAGGGATTGAATTCAAGAGCAGGGAGGTCATGCTGCAACTATGCAGGGTACTGGTGAGGCCGCACCTGGGGTACTGTGTGCAGTTCTGGTCTCCATACTTGAGGAAGGATATACTGGCTTTGGAGGCAGTGCAGAGGAGGTTCACCAGGTTGATTCCAGAGATGAAGAGGTTAACCTATGAGGAGAGATTGAGTCGCCTGGGACTATACTCTCTGGAATTCAGAAGAATGAGAGGGGATCTTATAGAAACATATAAAATTTTGAAAGGGATAGATAAGATTGAAGTAGGAAAGTTGTTTCCATTGGTAGGTGAGACTAGAACTAGGGGACATTGCCTCAAGATTCAAGGGAGAAGATTTAGGACGGAGATGAGGAGAAACTGTTTTTTCCAGAGTGGTGAATCTGTGGAATTCAATACCCAGGGAAGCAGTTGAGACCTCTTCACTAAATATATTTAAAATACAGTTAGATAGGTTTTTACATAGTAGGAGAATTAAGGGTTATGGGGAAAAGGCAGGTAGATGGAGCTGAGTTTACGGGCATGAGTTTATGATCTTATTGAATGCTGAGGCAGGCTCGATGGGTCGGATGGCCGACTCCTGCTCCTATTTCTTAGGATGAGATCTCATTGAGACTTGCAGCATCTCTGTGGGGCTGGACAGGCTGGATGCAGGTTGGATCTTGCCCTCTTGCTGTGGAGTGTCAAGCAGAGAGGCTCAAAGTATGGGCCCGCCCATTTAGGAAAGAGGTAATGACCACAAGAGGTTCTGCAGATTCTTGACATCTTGAACAATGCAGCCAAAACGCTGGAGGAACTCAGCAGGTCAGGTAGCGTCAATGGCGAGTCCTGACGAGTTTCTCCAGCATCTTGTGTAGGCAGAGATGAGCAGTTCATTCACCCAGAGTGCAGTGAGCGTGCAGAGTTCTCATCCCTGGAGGTCTGTAAACTCTGAAAGTAATTCAAAGCAGAGCTCGGTAAATTTCCGGATGTGACAGGAGTTGGGGTGATAGGATCGTGCAAGGAGAAAAGCACTGAGGTGGGACATCCGCCGTGGCCCTGATCACTGGTGGCTCAACTGTCCACATGGAAGTTGTTAAGTCTCAAAGGCTGCAGTGTGTCCAGTCAGAAGATGAATGTTGAGTGAACTTGTTGAACTTGGTACAGTGTACACTCATTGACCACAGCAACTCACTCTTTCTGCAGTTGTTTTTACCTGGTGGAGCAGACTGCATTGGGAGCAGCAGATGCAGAAGCAGATTAATTAGCTTCTGTTATTTTTTTTATGTCATTCATTCTTTGGGGTTTTCTTCTGCTTCATGGATGTCTGTGAAGAGTAAGAATTTCAGGTTGTATACTGGAAACATTCTCTGATATTAAGTGGAACCAATGAGCCATCACCTCCAACATGAGGTGAAATTTGTCGGTTTACAGCAGCAGGGCTGTGCGAGGGCGGAATGACAATGTAGCAGTTAATGTAACGCAGTCACGGCGCCAGTGACCACTGATCGGGGTGCGATTTGCGCCGCTGTCTGTGAGCAGTTTGTATGTTCTCCCTGTGACTGCGTGGGTTTCCTCCGGGTGCTTCGGTTTCCTCCCACAGTCCAGAGACGTACCGGTTAGGGTTAGTGAGTTGTGAGCATGCTATATTGGCACTGGAAGTGTGGTGAAAGTTCCGGGCTGCCCCAGCACAATCTGTACTGGTTTGAATTGACACAAGTAACACATTTCACTGTATGTTTCAATGTTGCCATGTACATGACAAAGCTAATCTTTTTAAAACAATATTTTAAAAATGCCCTCATGATTCAGATTCCACGACCCTCCAAAGCAGAGTAACCCAAAGATTTAGGCTTGCATTCCAGGGTTCAAATCCCACCATGGCTGATGTAATTAAGGAATTGGCCACGAAATTACCATATCATCTCAAACCCGCTTATTCCAACAGTGGCCCCACAGGGAAGGAGGCCTCTGCTTTCCTGCTGTGGACTGTCTTTGCTTCCAGACCCACCAATGTGATTGAGTCTTGAGTGGCTTGTTACACCTCTCAGCTCATGGGATTGAACTCTACAGCCTGTATTCTCTACTTATTGCTTATTTGTTTATTTATTTTTTCCCCTCTGTATTTGCAGTTTGTTGTCTCTTACACATTGGTTGTCCATCTCTGTCGTGTGCGGTTCTTTAATTGATTCCGTTGTTTCTTTCTATTTACTGTGAATGCCCTCAAGAAAATGAATCTCAGGTAGTACAGAATGACCTCTATGAACTTTGACAATTTACTTGGAACGTTGAACATTTGACGAGGGCCTTACCAGATCCTCAAAGCCGAATTTTGAAACAAACTTGAGGGCTTTATCTTCTGGGGCCCTCCTGATCATTACCACAGAATAGAAGTTCAGATTCAGTCTTGATTGTCATTCAACCATACATGAATACAGCCAAGTGAGACATCATTACTCCAGGGCCAAGGTGCAAAACACAATACCAACTATCACACACAGCACAAGCCACATATAAGATAGCAGTAAAATGCAGTCACATACAAAAAAAATACAGTCCAAGTCCCTGAGTCTATGGTTGTTGCAGCAGTCTACAGTCGAACACAATATATCTTATCTTCTGCCGCGAGAACACTGGAGGTTAGCACCAACTCCTGCAAGGATGCCGCAGTGGAGAACTTCTGACTCCCTCCCCAGACGGCTACAAACAGGCTACACTGTGGTTTGAGGCCTAGTCCTTGCTATAACCGAGGTCATGCAGCTTCCCTGCCATCTGCCAATTAAACAATGCAGCATTCCACATTAGCAATGTCCATTGGGGTCTTGCGACTAAGACAATGTTCAACTGCACACCATCTTCATGCACCAGTGCCTGTCTGACGCAGGCAGTGGCGTGATCCGCATCAAGCCTAGCTCCTTCAGTCTCGCTGCTAACGTGCAACTCTTTAAGTTCCTAATGTCTTGCGATCGTAACAAGTACAGTTTAGAAAAAGGCAGTAACACCTTTGGTTGGTGTTACCTGTAGTAGTCCGAGTGTGCTGCCATCTTACTGAAGACAATAGAAGTGAGTTGTGTGAGACAAACTGGTGATAAGAGGCCACCAGGTTCTGGTACTTGGTCAGAAAGCTCTATATGAGATGAAGTGTTCTTGGCTTTTTTTTTTGGAGATACAGTGTGAAAAAGGCCCTTCTGGCACAATGAGCCTGAAATGTCCAATTAGACATGGGAGAAATTAATCTACTGGTCCCTATATTTTTGGATTGTGGGAGGAAAAGTTAATTTGCAGGTTGAGTTGATGGTGAGGGAGGCAAATGCAGTGTTAGCATTCATTTCAAGAGGACTAAAATTTCAAAGCAAGGATGTAATGTTGACTCTTTATAGGGCACTGGTGAGGCCTCACTTGGAGCATGGTGAGCAATTTTGGGCCCTTTATCTGAGAAAGCATGTGCTGACATTGGAGAGGGTTTAGAGGAGGTTCACGAAAATGATTCTGGGATTGAAAGGCTTATCATATGAGAAATGTTTTATACTTCTGTGCCTGTCCTCGCTGGAATTTAGAAGAATGGGGGTGACCTCATTGAAACCTATCAAATGTTGGAAGGTCTCGATAGAGCGGATGAGGAGAGGATGTTTCCTGAGGTGGGGGGGGGGTGTTCTAAGACCAGAGGGGACAGCCTCAGAATAGTGGGACATCCATTTAGAATGGAGATGATGAATTTCTTTAGCCAGAAGGTAGTGAATCGGTGGAATTTGTTGCCACAGGCAGCTGTAGAGGCCAAGCCGTTTGGTACATTTAATGCAGAGGCTGACAGATTCCTGACAAGTCAGGGCATGAAGGAATACGGGGAGGAGATTGGGGCTGAGAGGGAAAATGGATCAGCCGTGATGAAATGGTGGAGCAGGCTCGATGGGCCAAGTGGTGGAATGCTGTTCCTATATCGTATCGAAACCGGAACACCACGTGGTCGTGGGGAGAATGTGCGAACTTCACACAGGCAGTGGCAGGAATTGAACCGGGGTCATTGGTGCTATTATGGTGTTATGCTACTGTGTCATCTACAAAATATTTTCAGAGCTCATTCCCTAAAAAGGGTCCTGTTAGCAGATTCCACAGAAGGAGCTGAGTGCTAAAGAGAGGCAAGGGTACGAGATAAGATATGGATCGCAATGGACAGGCTCAAGGCACGGCCTCCTGTTTGACTTGGCACTGTCCGTGTGGAGTTTGCTCATTCTCCCTGAGACTATACACATTTCCTTCCCCCAGAAGCTCTGGTTTCTTCCCATGTCTCAACACCTTGTTGGTCAGTGAGCCAATCAACTGTGGTAAGCTGTCCCTGGTGTGTAGGTAGACCATGGGGAGAATAAAAATGGGATCACTGTAGAAGTTCAAAGTAAATTTGTTATCAAAGTACACAAATGTCACATTATGCAACCTGAGATTCATTTTCTTGAGGGCATACTCAATAAATCCATAGAATAATAACCATAACAGAATCAATGAAAGACCATCACCCAACTAGGGCATTGAACCACTGTGCAAATACAAAAAAAAAATAGATAAGCAATAAATATCGAGAATACGAGATGAAGAGTCCTTGAAAGTTGGTTGTGGGAACAGTTCAAAGACTGGCCAAATGAAGTTGAGTAAAGTTGTCCCCCCAGTTCAAGAATATGATGGTTGAAGAGTAATGACTGTTCCTGAACCTGGTGGTGTGGGACCTGAGACTCATTGTGGTGAGTGAAGTTATCCACACTGGTTCAGGAGCCTGATGGTTGTGGGGTAATAACTGTTCCTGAACCTGGTGGTGTGGGACCTGAGACTCATTGTGGTGAGTGAAGTTATCCACACTGGTTCAGGAGCCTGATGGTTGAGGGGTAATAACTGTGCCTGAACCTGGTGGTGTGGGTCCTGAGGCTCATTGTGGGGAGTGAAGTTATCCACACTGGTTCAGGAGCCTGATGGTTGTGGGGTGATAACTGTTCCTGAACCTGGTGGTGTGGGACCTGAGGCTCATTGTGGTGAGTGAAGTTATCCACACTGGTTCAGGAGGCTGATGGTTGTGGGGTAATAACTGTTCCTGAACCTGGTGGTGTGGGACCTGAGGCTCATTGTGGTGAGTGAAGTTATCCACACTGGTTCAGGAGCCTGATGGTTGAGGGGTAATAACTGTGCCTGAACCTGGTGGTGTGGGTCCTGAGGCTCATTGTGGGGAGTGAAGTTATCCACACTGGTTCAGGAGCCTGATGGTTGTGGGGTGATAACTGTTCCTGAACCTGGTGGTGTGGGACCTGAGGCTCATTGTGGTGAGTGAAGTTATCCACACTGGTTCAGGAGGCTGATGGTTGTGGGGTAATAACTGTTCCTGAACCTGGTGGTGTGGGACCTGAGGCTCATTGTGGTGAGTGAAGTTATCCACACTGGTTCAGGAGCCTGATGGTTGTGGGGTAATAACTGTTCCTGAACCTGGTGGTGTGGGACCTGAGGCTCATTGTGGGGAGTGAAGTTATCCACACTGGTTCAGGGGCCTGATGGTTGTGGGGTAATAACTGTTCCTGAACCTGGCGGTGTGGGACCTGAGGCTCATTGTGGTCAGTGAAGTTATCCACACTGGTTCAGGAGCCTGATGTTTGTAGGGTAATAACTGTTCCTGAACCTGGTGGTGTGGGACCTGAGGCTCATTGTGGTGAGTGAAGTTATCCACACTGGTTCAGGAGCCTGATGGTTGTGGGGCAATAACTGTTCCTGAACCTGGTGGTGTGGGTCCTGAGGCTCCTGTACCATCTTCCTAATGGCAGCAGTGAGAAGAGAGCATGTCCTGGGTGGTGGGGGTGTCTGCTGATGGATGCTGCTTTCCTGTGACAGCATTTCATGTAGATGTGCTCAGTGTGGGGAGGGTTTTACCTGTGATGGACTGGGCAGCATCCACTGCTTTTTGTAGGATTTTTCATTCAAGGGCATTGGTGTTTCCATACCAGCCTGTGGTGCCTCCACACCAAAATTCACAGTAAGTTTCTTATCAATGTACATAGATGTCACCACAGATAATCCTGAGGTTCATTTTCCTGCGGCATACTCACTAAATCCACGAACCATCATTGAATCAATGAATGACCAGACCCAGCATGGCTGACAGACAATAAGTGTGCAAAAGACAGCAAACTGCAAATGCAAAAGATTCAGATTTATTATCACCGGCATAAGATGTGAAGTTTGTTAACTTAGCAGCAGCAGTTCAACGCAATACGTGATAATATAGGGGGGGAGAAAAAGTAAATCAATTACAGCAGTACTTATGTGTATACCGAATAGATTTAAATTGTGCAAAAACAAAAATATACATTTTTAAAAAGTGAGGTGGTGTTCATGGGTTCAATGTCCATTCAGAAATCTGATGGCCAAGGAGAAGGAGCTGTTCCTGAATCATTGAGTGATTCAGGCTCCTGTGCCTCCTCTGTGATGGTAGCATTGGGAAGAGAGCATGTCCTGGGTGATGGGGTCCATGATAACGGATGTCTCCCTTCTGAGGCACCACTCCTTGAAGATGTCTTGGGTATGACAGAGGCTAGTACTCAAGATGGAGCTGATGAATTTTGCGACTTTAGTTTTTTTTTTTCAGTCCCCCTCCCCCCCAGCATACCAGACAGTGAGACAATCTGTCAGAATGCTCTCCATGGTACATCTCTACAAGATTTTGAGTGTTTTAGTTGACCAACCAAATCTCTTCAAACTCCTAATGAAATACCGCAGCTGTCTTGCCTTCTTTATAGCTGCGTGAATATGTTGGGACCAGGTTAGAGATACCACCTCAGAGGTATTGGCACCCAGGAACTTGAAATTGCTCACTCTTTCCACTTCTGATCCCTTGAGGATTCGTTTGTGTTCCCTTGTCTTACCTCTTCTGATATCTTCAATCAGTTCTTTCATCTTACTGACATTGGGTGCAAGGTTGTTGCTGTGACACCACTCTTACCAGCTGGTATATCTTGATCTTGTACGTCACCATCTGAGATTCTACCAACAATGGTTGTATCATCAGTAAATTTATAGACTTTATTTGAGCTATGCCTAGCCACACAGTGATGGGTATAGAGGGAGTAGAGCAATGAACTAAGCACACACCCCTGAGGCACACCAGAGTTGAGCGTCAGTGAGGAGGAGATATTATCACCAATCTGCACAGATTGTGCTCTTCCAGTTAGGAAGTCGAGGATCCAATCGCAGAGAGAGGTACAGAGGCCCAGGTTCTGTAGCTTATCGATCAGGATCGTGGGAAAGAGAAAAATAAGACATAATAATAAATAAGCAATAAATATTGAGAGTGTGAGATTAGGAGTCCTTGAAAGTGAATCCATAGGATGTGGGAACATTTCAGTGATCTGGATAACAATGTGGTTAACTGGATGTCACCAAGGTTGGGAATGTAGTGGAAATTGAGGAAGACCATCAGAGCTTGCAGTGAGATCTGGACCAGCTGGAAAAATACAGATGGAGTTTAATGCAGACAAGTGCGAGGTGTTGCACTTCAGTAGGACTAACTAGTGTAGGTCTTGCACAGTGAACGGTAGGGCACTGAGGTGTGCGGTAGAACAAAGGGATCTGGGAATACAGGTTCATAATGGTGTTACGAGTTGACAGGGTTGTTACAAAAGCTTTTGGCACTTTGGTCTGCATAAATCAATGTATTGAGTAGAGGAGTACAGGTTTGTTATGTTGAGGTTATAGAAGGCCTAATTTTGGTCACCTACATACAGGAAAGATGTAAATAAGGTTGACAGAGTACAGAGTACAAATTTCACGTCACATGCTGGTGATAATAAACCTGATTCAGATTCTGAGAGAAAATTTACAAGGATGTTGCTGGGTCTGGAGGACCTGAGTCATAAGGAGAGATTGAACAGGTTAGGACTTTATTCATTGGAACATAGAAGACTGAGGGAAGACTTGACAGTGATACACAAAATTATGAGGGGTATAGACAGGGTAAATGCAAGCAGGCTTTTTTTTCCACTGAGGTTGGGTGGGACTACAACTGGAGGTCATAGGTTAAAGATGAAAGGTGAGAAGTTTAAGGGGAACGTGAGAGGAAACTACATCACTCAGAGGGCTGTGAGAGTGTGGAACGAGCTGCCAGCACATGGTGCCTGCAATTTCGATTTCAATGTTTAAGAGAAGTTTGGGTCTGTACATGGATGGAGGGCTATAGTCTGGCTGCAGGTCGACAGGACTAGGTAGTTTAAATGATTTGGCCTGGACTAACTGGACCAAAAGGCTGTATTTTTCTTTGAACCTATGACTAAGTTTAAAGCATTGTCATAATAAGAGTCCCCCCCCTGACCTGTTCCCACAGGGAGCGGAAGTGATTGAATGCTGAAGTTACTTTGGAATTTGCATGTGTAGAGGACATTTGCATTGCACCGAGGAAACAAGCCATTCAGTCCATCGTGCTGGTGCTTGCCTATTTACTTGGTGGCGCTCAGGGCAGTTCAGGCAGTCCGGGTTCAGTTCCAGCGCCGGCTGTAAGGACTATGTCCATTCTCCCCGTGACTGTGCGGGGTTCCAGCAGGTGCTCTGGTTTCCTCCCACAGTCCAGTCGGTAGATTGGTCACATGGGTGGAACTGGAGAGTGCGGTCTCGTTGGGCCGGAGGGGCCTGTCACTGTGCTGTGTCTCAGGATAACCACTCTTCTGCTTGTTATGACGCTGGCGTTTAGGGCAGCAGTGAAGATCCTCCATCGCTGGCCGTGTTCAGGGCTTCCTTTGTCTTGCCAGTAACTTCCTCTCAGTTTTCACTCCTGTCAGTCATGCAAGTCCCGGGTGGAGACTCAGGAATACCCTCACACTCAGATGCAGAAGGATTCTTTATTGCTGTTTCCGTAACAGTTTTGTTTGACCAGTCAGGGTGGTTAGCCCTGAGCTGAACCCCAGAACCTGGAGGACCAGTGGACCTCTCTCAGTCTGACCTCTACCCTTTGACCTGTCTGGCATGGGTGACCCTACCAAGTGCCAAAGCACAAAGCTTTGACAGCGGCCAATGTAGCTGTCCGGGTCATTGAGGCACGCAAATCTCCAAACTCTATGACAAGGTTGTGGTCGTCCTGGGCGTCTAGATAACTAAATAAAATAAATAATGTACTTTTGTTCTGGCTGCTATGTGCTGTAAAGCCTTATCCTCCCCCCTCTCTTACACCCAGCACTTGCCCCCCCCACCTGTGCCAGTGGGAGGAAGTTCCCCATCTCACCCACTCCCCCTGGACTGGTGTATCAGTAATCTCTTCTGCTTCAGAGCCTCTCCTTCTGGTCTCTTCTTGCGTCACCCCCCCCCCCCCCCCCATCCACCCCAGATTCTAACCCTTCCCTACAAACACCGGGCAACTTACTGCGGTCTCTTATCCCACTGATCTGCACATGGGAGGACTCGACATGGTCGCAGGGAGAATGTGCAGACCACACAGACAGGGCCATTGTTATTGACAGGGCCAATGTCAGATGTTATTCCACATGTCCAGTGGGCATAGGACTGTCCCTGTTTCTCAGAGATCTGGAGTTCCCAACCGTTTTTATGCCAAGGAGCGATACCATTAATCGAGGGATCTGCGGACCCTGGGTTGGGAAACCCGTCCTAAAGTCTGTCACTGGCTCGTGGATGAAGCCGATCCTTTCAGTCTCCTGCATAGACATCAGAATCTGGTTTAATATCATCGACATATGTCATGGAATTTGTTGTTTTGTGGAAACAGTACAGTGCAATACATAAAAAAACCATAAATTATGACAAGAAATGTATACTTAAAAATTTAGTACAAAAAGAGATCAAAAATACTGAATACAAAATAATCTGCAGATGTTGGGGTCAAAGCAACACTCACAACATGCTGGAGGAACTCAGCAGGTCGGGCAGCATCCGTGGAAAAGATCGGTCGACGTTTCGGGCCGGAACCCTTTGTCCTGACGAAGGGTTCCGGCCCGAAACGTCGACCGATCTTTTCCACAGATGCTTCCCGACCTGCTGAGTTCCTCCAGCATGTTGTGAGTGTTACCAAAAGTACTAAGTTGGTGTTCATGGGTTCAATGTCCATTCAGAAATCAGATGGCAGAGGGGAAGAAGCTGTTCCTGAATTGTTGAATGTGTGTCTTCATGCTCCTGTACCTCATCCCTGACGATAGCGACAAGAAGAGGGCATGACCTGGGTGACGGGGATCCTTAATGATGGATGCTGCCTTTTGAAGCACTGCTCCTTGTAGATGTCCTGGGTGCTACGGAGGCTCATGATGGAGCTGACTGAGTTTAGATCTGAATGCAGCTTTTTCCGATCCTGTGCAGTGCCCCACTCCCCATACCAGATGGTGATCCAGCTAGCTCGAATGCTGTTCATGCTATATCTGTAGAGATTGGCAAGAGTCTTTAATCCTTCTTCAGTCTCTGACGGTGGTGAGAACTTAACGATGGTTGCCACCTTTTTTAGGAAACACCTTTCAAAGATGTCCTCTATGCGGGAGAGAGCACTGCCCATAATGGAGATGTTTCAATTTTATTTTTTTAAATTATCTTCTTTCTTCTTCTAACCAATAAGTCTGAGTTGTCTAATCCTGTTTACAAGAGTAGGTGATGACCCATCAGGTCTGTCCTTCTGTTCATTAATATCATGCCCAGTCTGACCTTGTCATCTCCAACCTGCTGCCCTCAACTCCTCCTTAGATGAAAAATCTTGGCCTTGAGTATATTTAATTGTAGCAGTTGGTAGAACTCCTTGAGTGGTGAGGTGGAGATAGATAAGCCAGTCCTTCCTTCCTGGGCAAGGTGTAGCACCTGCTTAGCACCCTCCCCCCCCCCAGTCAGGGTCACATGAAGCCAGGGGAGCAAGTGGGAGATGGTCGTATGATCAGCCGGTGCTGGTGCATATCACAAATCCTGGTAATGAGACCACTGATACCAGGCAGACAATCTGTGAAGAGTGTTGATAATGGCTGGGGTCACCCACCTTGTAAAGACACTGCCCAGAGGAACACAAGCCAAACTACTTCTAGAGAAAAAATTTCCAAGAATGGTCATGGACAGGTTACGATTGCCCACATCATACGAAATGTCCCATGATGATGATGATGTGGATAGACCCCCTGTGTCACAGTGCCAGAGTCCAGAGTTCAGTCCTGACCTCTGGCGCTCTCTGTGTGGAGTTTGCACGTTCTCCCTATTTTCCTTTAATCCAAAATTATGTCTGCAGTTCTAGCTTTTCCTCGTAAGTAACTCCATTTTAAGACTGTTCATATCCTTTACTTAGCAAAGGAAGAGCACTTCATATTCTGCCCGTGTAGGCAGCAACCCAGTGATAATGGGTTAATTTCTATCACAGGTTCTGTGGGAGCCATGCATCTGTTCTCTCCCTGCGCTGTATTGTGTGTTGTACATTTATCATGGTGACTGGGGGCACGTACTCTTGCTTATTTTGTGGCAGATAGTAGCCTGGGACTGGTAGAGGTCATAACTTTAGCTGACCACGCAGTAATGTTTAGCTTACACTTGGGTAAGACATCAGTTTGAGGTTGTACTTTTGCTAATTGCTAATAAAGGAGCGAGTGAAAGATTCGACTTTGGGAGCAGTTGTAGGAGCCGGGGGCACATCGTGCAAGTCCACGGGGTGGCAGGCAGTGGCAGCTGCAGCTGTTTTGTTCTGGTTTGGTGTAGCTACAGAGGTGTGGTACAGTACATCAAAAAATGTTTTGCATGTTATATATACAGATCATTTCATCACATTAGTATACCAAGGTAGAACAGGGAAAAGCAGCAGTAATGGAAGGTAGAATACAGTTACAGAGAACGTGCCATGCAAGCAGATAGTCAGTGCAGAAATCATAGAGACAAACAGGAGAGATTCTGCAGATGCTGGAAATCCAGAGTAACACACACAAAATGCTGGAGAACTCAGCAGGTCAGGCAGTGTCGATGGTCAGAGTAACACACACAAAATGCTGGAGGAACTCAGCAGGTCAGACAGTGTCGATGGTCAGAGTAACACACACAAAATGCTGGAGGAACTCAGCAGGTCAGACAGTGTCGATGGTCAGAGTAACACACACAAAATGCTGGAGGAACTCAGCAGGTCAGACAGTGTCGATGGTCAGAGTAACACACACAAAATGCTGGAGGAACTCAGCGGGTCAGACAGTGTCGATGGTCAGAGTAACACACACAAAATGCTGGAGGAACTCAGCGGGTCAGACAGTGTCGATGGTCAGAGTAACACACACAAAATGCTGGAGGAACTCAGCGGGTCAGACAGTGTCGACGGTCAGAGTAACACACACAAAATGCTGGAGGAACTCAGCGGGTCAGACAGTGTCGATGGTCAGAGCAACACACACAAAATGCTGGAGGAACTCAGCGGGTCAGACAGTGTCGATGGTCAGAGTAACACACACAAAATGCTGGAGGAACTCAGCGGGTCAGACAGTGTCGATGGTCAGAGTAACACACACAAAATGCTGGAGGAACTCAGCAGGTCAGGCAGTGTCGATGGTCAGAACAGCACACACAAAATGCTGGAGAAATGCAGGTCAGACAGTGTCAAAGAAATGAATAAACAGCTGACGCTTCAGGACTGGAGAGGAAGGGGGAAGATGCCTGATTTAAGGGTTGGGGGTGGGGGAGAGGGGAAGGATAATAGCTGGAAGGTGATAGATGAAGCCAGTTGGGTGGGGGAGGGGTGAATTCATATCTAATATGCAAAACCTGCGTCCTGAAGAGAATTATCAACAATGTGATCTGTGGCAGCTTTGGCCATCATCATTATGTGCTGGGTCATATGACATCATCATTATGTGTCGTGTTGTATGACGTGGGCGATCACAGTCTTTCCATAACCAAGCAACACACATCAAAGTTGCTGGTGAACACAGCAGGCCAGGCAGCATCTGTAAGAAGAGGTGCAGTCGACGTTTCAGGTCGAGACCCTTCGTCAGGACTAACTGAAGGAAGAGTGAGTAAGGGATTTGAAAGTTGGAGGGGGAGGGGGAGATCCAAAATGATAGAAGAAGACAGGAGGGGGAGGGATGGAGCCAAGAGCTGGACAGGTGATTGGCAAAAGGGATATGAGAGGATCATGGGACAGGAGGTCCGGGAAGAAAGACAAGGGGGGGGGAACCCAGAGGATGGGCAGGGGGTATATTCAGAGGGACACAGGGAGAAAAAGGAGAGAGAGAGAAAGAATGTGTGTATAAAAATAAGTAACAGATGGGGTACGAGGGGGAGGTGGGGCATTAGCGGAAGTTAGAGAAGTCGATGTTCATGCCATCAGGTTGGAGGCTACCCAGACGGAATATAAGGTGTTGTTCCTGCAACCCGAGTGTGGCTTCATCTTTACAGTAGAGGAGGCTGTGGATAGACATGTCAGAATGGGAATGGGATGTGGAATTAAAATGTGTTACAGTAGAGGACGCAGTGGATAGACATTACAGTAGAGGACACAGTGGATAGACATTACAGTAGAGGAGGCCGTGGATAGACAATCCCATTCTGACATGTCTATCCACGGCCTCCTCTACTGTAATGTCTATCCACAGCGTCCTCTACTGTAACACACTCTACGGCGTCCTCTACTGAACATCGACTTCTCTAACTTCCGCTAATGCCCCACCTCCCCCTCGTACCCCATCTGTTACTTATTTTTATACACACATTCTTTCTCTCACTCTCCTTTTTCTCCCTCTGTCCCTCTGAATATACCCCTTGCCCATCCTCTGGGTCCCCCCGCCCCCTTGTCTTTCTTCCCGGACCTCCTGTCCCATGATCCTCTCTTATCCCTTTTGCCAATCACCTGTCCAGCTCTTGGCTCCATCCCTCCCCCTCCTGTCTTCTCCCATCATTTTGGATCTCCCCCTCCCCCTCCAACTTTCAAATCCCTTACTCACTCTTCCTTCAGTTAGTTCTGATGAAGGGTCTCGGCCTGAAACATCGACTGCACCTCTTCCTAGAGATGCTGCCTGGCCTGCTGCATTCACCAGCAACTTTTATGTGTGTTGCTTGAACTTCCAGCATCTGCAGAATTCCTGTTGTTTGCTTTCCATAACCATGATTGTTCTTGGCAAATTTTTCCACAGAAACGCTTTGCCATTGCCATCTTCTGGGCAGTGTCTTTACAAGGTGGGTGACCCCAGCCATTATCAACACTCCTCAGAGATTGTCTGCCTGGTGTCAGTGGTTGCATAACCAGGACTTGTGATGCTCATTCGACCATCCACCACCTGCTCCCATGGCTTCTCGTGACCAAGGTGGTGGTGGGAGGTGGGGGATGGCTAAGCAGGTGCTACACCTTGCCCAAGGGTCACCTGCAGGCTAGTGGAGGGAAGGAGTGGCTTATACCTCCTTTGATAGAGATGTATCTCCCCCCTGCCAGATTGGATATTGAAATCATATCAATACCTGCATAAAACTCATTTTGTTCTCAAATGACACAGAACCCAAGCCACGTTTACTAACTTGTTCTATCTCTGTTTGATCACTGCGAGGAATTTCTTTCGCCAGAGGATGGGGAATCTGTACAATTCATGGTCACACACAGCTGTGGATGTCAAGTCACTGGGTATATTTAAAACAGAGGTTGACAGTTTCTTGATTAGTCAGGGTGTCAACGGTTACGGGGAGAAGGCAGGACAGTGAAAATAAATCAGTTGCAATTGAATGGCGGTGCAGACTCGATGGACCGAGTGGCCTAATTCTGGCAATAGTCTTATGGTGATGGGGTGGTACAGGCATGTTTTAACAAAAGGGTGAAAGCAAAATGCAAAACTATTAATTACTTTGTTTATTGAGATATAGCGCAGAATAGGCCCCTCTGGAACTTCGAGCCTTGCCCCCCCCCCCCCCAGTTTAACTTGAGCCTAATCAGGGGACAATTTACAATGACCCTTTAACCTACTGACCCTCACGTCTTTGTACTGTGGGAGGAAAGTGGAGCAGGCAGTCATGGGGAGAAGGGGCAAACTCCTTACAGGCACAGACGGGTACCCGTGCTGTGTGCTGCTGAGAGAATGATACGGAGTGGGGTTGAGAAGTAAAATAAATCAGCCATGATGTGATGGGCTGAATGGCATTATTTTGCTCCTGTGGTCTTGTTAGGGTTCTTGCAGATGCGCATCTGTGTGAATTCTTTTCCAAGTGCGGGTTAATGGAACATCTGACAGTGAGCTCTGCATCGTTCTGTTTGAAATCCGATATTCTGACTGTTTACACACAAGCATCTAAACGTCCTCTCCCTGCCACTCATCTGTCACCTCGCCCTGCCTATCGTCCCCCTCCACCTCCCAGCTGTGCTCAGGATCTGAAGGCACGACCCCTGTTCTGTGGTGTGCCGCAGTTCTCCCGGCTGTGTCACTGTCTGTCCCCTGGGTGGCTATGCTGCTTTCTCAGAGAGTGCCAACAGGTTAAAACACAGCCTCCCACGGCAGCTGTAATTACCCTCTAATTGACAATTAGCTGGGGAGCAGTTACCACAGGAGGTGAGAGGTGAATGTTTCCCGCTAATGTCGGGAAGTATTAATCCAAGCGTTTCCTCTGTGTTAGAACCATGGTACATATGTTTGCATTGTTAATACAAATAACTCTTTTCACTGTATGTTTTGATAATGTGTTAAATAACAATATAAATGTGTGATAAATAATAATTGTCATAAAACGTGAGAAATCTGAATAAAACTGTAAAACATAGGGCCATTCAGCCCATCGAGTCTGCTTCACCATTCCATCATGGCTGGTTTGTTTTCCCTCTCAATCCCCTTCTCCTGCCTTCTCCCTGTAATCTTTGACGCCCTGACTAATCCAGAACCTATCAACCTCCACTTTAAATATACGCAATAACTTGACCTCTGCAGCTGTCTGCGGCAACGGATCTCACAGATTCACTGTCCTCTGGCGAAATAAATTCCCACTCCTCGTCTCTGTTCTAAAAGGACGTTGTTCTATTCCGAGGTTGTGCCCTCTGGTTCTAGACTCCCCCGCTGTAGGAAACCTCCTCTCCACGTCCACTCTGTTGAGGTATTTCAATATTTGGCAAGTTTCCATGAGATTTTAACCCCTTCTCCTAAACCCCAGAGCCTTCAAACACTGTGTAATGCGACTGTTGAGGACAAACCCCAGCAAGTAGCTGACAGGGTTGGTTGCCGAGTGATAGGAAGGATCCGTGCTGGGAAGGGTGCTGGAAAGATTCACAGAGATGTTACCGTAACTGGAGGAAGTACATCTTACTGGGTGGAGAGGTAGAGATATGTCTCTCCCAATGAAGGTGTTAGGCATTCCTTCCCTCCAATGGACTGCAGGTCACCCTTGGGCGAGGTGTAGCACCTGCTTAGCCCCCTGCCCCCAGATCAGGGTTTTGGGACTCAGGCAGTGGATGGTCATATGAGCAGCCGGTGCACATCACAAGTCCCATAGAGACCCTGGTTGTTCACGTCTAACGACGTGGCACTTAACAAACAAAGGAACTAATCGTGAGCCGATTAACCTCTGCTTTAAATATTCCCAATGAATGGGATGATAACGGTGTAGTTAAAGATCAGCTTTATTTTGCACACGTCCATCAAACAATCGAAGCAGACAGTGAAAAGCATCATTGACGCCGACAGCCAACACAGTCCAAGGATGTGCTGGGGGCAGCCGGCAAGTGTCAGCATGGTGCCAGCGCCAGCGCATTGTGCCCACGTCTCACGAACGCGAACTGTTCATCTCTGGAAGGTGGAAGGAGCGTGCAAACTCCTTGCAGACAGCAGCGGCAAATGAACCCACATCGCTGCCATTGTGAAGCGCCATGCTAGCCTCTGTGCTGGCGAATAACGCTAAGCCGGTGTCCAGTCGACCTCAACGGGACACAGTTACACCTCTGCCCCTGGGGTGAGGCGAGCACGCGGCATGTCCCCCGTGCAGTTCCCAGAGTATGCTACGGCTGGGTTGTGAAGGGGGCTTACCTTCTACCCCCAGAGGCACAAATCAACCTCACGTCCTGTATATAAACCCCTGGAACAGCGGAGGCTGAGAGAGGTTTACAAGGTTATGAGAGGCATAGATAGAGTGGACAGGAAGTGTTCGTTTTCCAGGATTGTAATAATACCAGAGGATGTGCATTGAAGATGGGGGTGGGGTGGGTTGAAGGGGGATGTGACGGGTAAGTTTTTTACTCAGAGAGTGGTGGATGCACTGCCTGATATGGTTGTAGAGGCAAATACATTAGAGGCTTTTAAGAGAGATTTAGATAGGCACTCGAGTATTAACCTCTGCTTTAAGTATTCCCGTTGAGTTGGCTGCAATACAGCATTTGTGCCCATAAGGCATCGGAGCAGAATTTGCCCGTTGAGCCTGCTCCACCATTCCATCATGGCTGTTTTATTAACACTGTTAATCCCATTCTCCTGCCTTTCCCAGTAACCTTTGGTGCCCTTGCTAGCCCGATAGGTTAGGGTGTCTTCTATAGCGGGGGGAGTCCAAGACAGAGGGCAGAGCTACAGAATAGAAGAAAGTTGATGTAGAACAGAGATGATAACAACAACTTTAGCCAAAGGTTATTTGAATCTGTGGAATTTGTTGCTGTGGAGGCCGATTCATTGGGTGTATTTGAAGTGGAGGTTGATGGCAGCTTGATCACTCAGGGCTTCAAAGATTATGGGCAGAAGGCAGAAGAATCGGGTTAACAGGGATAATAAATTAGCCATGGTGGAATGGTGGAGCAGACTCGATGGGCTGAATGGCCTGATTCTGCTCCTTTGGCTTGTGGCTTTATCTAGTCAGGGACCTATAACCCTCCTCTTTAAGTACACGCAATGGCTTGGCCGGAATGTGGCAAAGGATTCCGCAGGTTCCGCAACCTCTGGCTTAAGAAATATATCAAACCAGTACTGTTACGCTTTCTTTTACCAAGGTCGGCCTTTCATCTGAGACTTGGTGTGTGTCTCTTACTCTGCCTGAGAGGGGGAGGTGTTTGTGTGTGGTAGGCTATGTATGCACGCGAGGGGAGGACATTGTATGTGTGTGTGAGAGAGAGAGGGAGAGTGTGCTTATTAGAAGGATTGTGTGTGTGTGTGTGTACACACACTTGAGAAGGAAGGTGTAAGTCTGTCTGTTGGTATACACGCACATGGGGGAGGTGTGCCTGTTCACTCTGTGAACGAAAGAGAGGGAGAGTGTGCAGCCAATCAGAAGGAGAGAGAGAATCCCAGAAGCCAGCTCCTGGGAGACGAGTTTGGTCTCACCATGGGGTGAGGGGCAGAGTTGTCATCGTGGGGAAGTGCTTGGCTCTGTGTGTGTGAAAGAGATTGCTGCCCCATAGCCTGCTGGCAACTTTAGACCATCAGACCACAACTCTACTCACAAGCATGCTACATCTGCCCTCTGGTCCTAGACTCCCCCCACTATAGGAAACATCCTCTCCACATCCACTCTGTGTCCTCTGGTCCTAGACTCCCCCCACTATAGGAAACATCCTCTCCACATCCACTCTATCTGTGTCCTCTGGTCCTAGACTCCCCCCCCCACTATAGGAAACATCCTCTCCACATCCACTCTATCTGTGTCCTCTGGTCCTAGACTCTCCCACTACAGGAAACACCTTCTCCACATCCACTCTATCTGTGTCCTCTGGTCCTAGACTCCCCCACCATAGGAAACATCCTCTCCACATCCACTCTATCTGTGCCCTCTGGTCCTAGACTCCCTCACTATAGGAAACATCCTCTCCACATCTACTCTATCTGTGTCCTCTGGTCCTAGACTCCCTCACTATAGGAAACATCCTCTCCACATCTACTCTATCTGTGTCCTCTGGTCCTAGACTCCCTCACTATAGGAAACATCCTCTCCATATCCACTCTTGAGGCCTTTCAATATTTGTGTTGGTTGTCCATCGTTTCTGACGATGACATAACCTGTGGGAGGAGTTTTATGGTGAAAAAGCCATTACACTGGGGCAGTTCACTGTCTTGGCCTCAAAAGTCTTGGTCCAATGGTACAAAACATCATCATGTCTAGAGAGTTCCTCGGCTGCAGTGGATAGCTGTGATGCCTGCTGTGCCTTGTCTTGCCCCTCGCTCTCCACGAAGCGTTGCAGCACCAGCTTCTCGGCAGTTGGATCTCATCCGCCCAGTCCGCCGGAGCTGACTTCGCCTGCTGGGGTAGGCACGTCCCTGTTGGAGGTTGGAGGTTCCCGGCTGCCCTCACCTGGTGTAGCCGGCCTGTCGAAGCGGTGTACCGGGCTGTGGCCGCTGTCGCAGGCAAATGGTTACTTAGAGCCTCCGGTGAGAGCTGAGTGTCCAGTGGGGACCAAAGGTGAGTGAGCTGCCCCCGGGCGGAGCACAACAAGCCTACCAGCAGAGGTGCTGCCTCTCCCTGGAATCCCCACACACCCCAGTATTTACTTGGTTTCTATTTGATCCCTGCCCTTTCGTTCTTCTAAACTCCAGCGAGTACAGGCCCAGAGCCATCAAACAATCCTGCATGAAGCTGCTTTGCGGCCAAAAAGTTCTGTTTTACCTTCATTAGTCCACAGGACTTGTTTCCAAAATGCATCAGGCTTGTTCAGATGTTCCTTTGAACCTTTTGAATGGAACTTTTTGGCCGCAATGAGCAAAGGTATGTTTGGAGAAAAGAGGGTGCAGAATTTCATGAAAAGAACACCTCTCCAACTGTTAAGCACAGGGGTGGATCGATCATGCTTTGAGCTTGTGTTGCAGCCAGTGGCACGGGAAACATTTACTGGTAGAGGGAAGAATGAATTTAATTAAATATCAGCAAATTCTGGAAGCAAACATCACACCGTCTGTAAAAAAGCTGAAGATGAAAAGAGGATGGCTTCTACAACAGGATAATGATCCTAAACACACCTCAAAATCCACAATGGACTACCTCAAGAGGTGCAAGCTGAAGGTTTTGCCATGGCCCTCACAGTCCCCTGACCTAAACATTATTGAAAATCTGTGGATAGACCTGTGAAAAGAGCAGTGCATGCAAGATGGCCCAAGAATCTCACAGAACTAGAAGCCTTTTGCAAGGAAGAATGGGCAAAAATCCCCCAAACAAGAATTGAAAGACTCAGAGCTGGTTACAGAAAGCGTTTACAAGCTGTGACACTTGCTAAAGGGAGTGTTACTAAGTACTGACCAAACTTTTGCTTCGGGCCCTTTTCCTTTTTTGTTATTTTGAAACTGTAAAAGATGGAAATAAAAAAAAGTTTTCTTGCTTAAAATATTAAAGAAATGTGTCATCTTTAACTTTATGCCTTTTGGAAATCAGTTCATCTGATTCGCTTAGCTATTCACAGTAACGGAAATTTTGACTGGGGTGCCCAAACTTTTGCATGCCACCGTAGTCCAGCTCTCTTTAATCTGCTCAGAAAGTGAGCTTCACACATTAAAAAGTTGCTGGTGAACGCAGCAGGTCAGGCAGCATCTCTAGGAAGAGGTACAGTCGACGTTTCAGGCCAAGACGAAGGGTTTCGGCCCGAAACGTCGACTGCACCTCTTCCTAGAGATGCTGCCTGGCCTGCTGCGTTCACCAGCAACTTTGTGTGCTGCTTGAAATTCCAGCATCTGCAGAATTCCTCGTGTTTGCAGAAAGTGAGCTTTCCTGACTGTGTTGGATTTGTAAGGTGAAAGGAAAGGAAAAAGAGGGTGATGGAGAAGGAGATGAGTGAGGGAGGAGGGAGCTAAGGAAGGGGACCAAAGGAAGGTCTCCTTCCCTACCTCTGTCTTCCTCTTGTCTATCTATGGGGGTGGGATGGTAGCCTCGCAGTTAGTACAGCACTAACGAAGCACTAGTGACCCGGGTTCAATTCCCGCTGCTACCTGCAATTAGAATCAGGTTGAATATCACCGGCATATGGTTTGAAATTTGTTATGTGGCAGCAGTACTTTGCAATACATAATATTAGAAAATAAACAGATGCATATTAAATAGTCAAATCAAGTAAGCAGTACAAAAATAGAAATTTAAAAAAGTAGTGAGGTAGTGTTGATGGGTTCAATGTCCATTCAGAAGTCAGATGGCAGAGGGGAAGAAGCTGTTCCTGAATCGCTGAGTGTGTGTCTTCAGACTCCTGTACCTCCTCCCCGACAGTAGCAATGAGAAGAGGGCATGTCCTTGGTCGGGGGGGCGGGGGGGGGGTCCTTTATAATGGATGCTGCCTTTTTGAGGCATCGCTCTTTGAAGGTGTCCTGGATACCACAGAGGTCAGTGCCCATGACAGAGGTCACTGCGTTTACAACTGTCTGCAGCTTGTTTTGATTCTGTGCAGTAGTCTGACCATACCGCCACCCTCCCATACCAGACGGTGATGCAGCCAGTCAGAATGCTCTCCACAGTGCATCTGTAGAAATCTGCAAAGGTTTCCTAAACATTTATTATCGAAGTATGTATGCAGTATACAACGCTTCCCCACAGACAGCCACGAAACAAAGAAACACCCTGGAACTCATTCAAAGAAAAACATCAAACCACACCCCCCACCCAACATGAAAAAAACAAATCGCACAAACAGCAAAAAAGAAGAAAGAAAACGAGTGAGAAACATCGAATATAAAACTGAAAATCAGTGCAGGTATATCCAGTGTTCAGTTCATCTCAATCTAGCACTGCTGAATGAAGTAAAAAATGACCGGAGGAATTGTGCAAAAATCTTCAGCAGGATATGCTGACAGGAGGCAGAACAGCAACTTGCATTTCTGTAGCCGTTCAGCTCATCCTGAAGCATTTTACTGCCAGTGAAATGAGCAAGGGTGGACTCCGGTCTACTGTAGGAACTTCCCTGCAGTTTAGTCACCCCAATGCAGGGCCGGCAGCCTCGGTTCGATTCCCGCCACTGCCTGTAAGGAGTTTGTATGTTCTCCCTGTGACTGCGTGGGTTTCCTCCGGGTGCTCTGGTTTCCTCCCACAGTCCAAAGACCTGTGGGTTAGTAGGTCTCATGAGTGTAATTAGGCGGTGCGGTTGGAAGGGCCTGTTACTGTCCTGTATCTCTAAATAAGTAACGTTTATAGTAATTCTATGGAGAGTAATAGATACAGACTTTAAAGTGAGAAGACATCAAGGTATTCGTGAGGTGAAGAGTGTTGTCTGTGTGTGTGTGTTTGTGTCATGGTCTCTACACCAGATCAGGGCACCACTGTGGCGTAGCAGTTACTGTGATGCTATTACGGCTCGGCACTTCGGAGTTCAGTTCCTCTGTAAGCAAGTTTTAACTTCCCATCCTGTGTGCACGTGATTTCCTCTGGGTGTTCCAGTTTTCTCCCACAATCCAAAGGGGTACCGGTTAAATGGACATTGTAAATTGT
Organism: Mobula birostris; assembly: GCF_030028105.1. Classification (NCBI taxonomy): domain Eukaryota; kingdom Metazoa; phylum Chordata; class Chondrichthyes; order Myliobatiformes; family Myliobatidae; genus Mobula; species Mobula birostris. The sequence goes on along the minus strand of NC_092381.1, from coordinate 111,319,142 downwards.
CCCTTGATTAGGCAGGGTTAAACTGGCGGGTTGCTGCGCAGGGCGAATAGAAGCTCTGATGGACCTGTGTGTCCATACTGTATCTCTAAATAAATAAATCCTGGTCTCCAATTTCTTTCGCCCACAGTCCAACATGCACTCTGATCAGATTCCTTCTTATAATCATATAACCATATAACAATTACAGCATGGAAACAGGCCATCTTGGTCCTTCTAGTCCGTGCCAAAGGCTTTCTCTCACCTAGTCCCATCTTCTTCGGCCCTTTGCGTCTCACACTCAACACCTCCTAGCTTTCCCCTTCCCTACCCACTCATCTTCCCCCTCACCTATCACCTGCCAGCTGGTATACCTCCCTCCACCTTTTTATTCTGGTTCCTGCCTCTCTTCCTTTCCAGCCCTGATGAGGGTTTACAGCCCGAAACGTCGACTGTTTATTCCCCTCCGTTGATGTCACTTGACCTCCAGCATTTTGCACGTGTCTGTCAAGATCTCCAGCAGCTGCAGAATCTCCTGTGTTTATGATCCAGTTGAAACAGCGAGCTGTTGGTCTCTGCTTTCATTGTTGCAGGTGTGATCTCTCTCCCTTGCTAGAGAGAGAGAGGGAGAGAGTGAACCTGTTTGAGACATCGAAGTGTTGGGATGTGGACTGTAGTTTTTGATGGACTCTAGGTCAAGGGCTCTTTGGGGGCTTTGCTGTTGCTGGTGTGGTGGGGGGAGAGGGTCGGCGCTTTTGCTGGAGCAAGTGGGGTGGGGGGAAGGGGATTTTGATTTTTCTGTCGATCATTCTTTGTTTTTTTTTCTGTTGTTGTGGCTGTCTGTGAAGAGTAAGAATTTCAGATTGTATACTGTGTACATTCTCTGATACGAAATGGAATCGTTTGATCCTGTACCACCTCACCTTTTGGAACAAGACCTGCCTCGTTTATCCTGAGCATGCAACAGTTGAACGGATTTGCGCACAGATACCACCCGCCGTCCTCTCTGAGGCGGATCAGAATCGTCCCCAGCAACGAAGAACAGGCAGGCAGTCCTTTGTGCTAAATGCTCAGCTTGTATTTTTTTCTGTACTTGTTTTAAGTTCCAACCCCACTGAATATACAGGGTCTAAAATGTCCCTGTGCTGAGAAGTAGATACATTGGTTTTGGTTGGTTCAATGGGGGAGATCAGTGGAGACATTGGAGATACCTGTACTTGCAATGTAATATTGCTAATGAAAGATTAATTGCCTCACCCATCAGACTGAAAGCGAGCCTCATTAGTAATTGCTCTACTCGGTGTCAACTAGGGAAGTGGGAGGGAAAATATGAGCAAAAAGGTGTCACCCATCATTACGGGCCCCATCACCCAGTCCATCGGGGAGGGGTGCAGGAGCCTGAAACACACACTCAGCGATTCAGGAACAGCTTCTTCCCCTCTGCCATCCGATTTCTGAATGGACATTGAACCTGTGAACACCACCTCACTACTTTTTATTTCCTATTTTTTCACTACATTTTTAATTAAACTATTTAATATATATATAATTGCTGTAATTCACAGTTTTCTCTCTTTTATCATGTATTACATTGGACAGCTGCTGCAAAGTCAACAAATTTCGCGACATATGCCGGTGATATTAAACCTGATTCAGATTCTGTCGGCGGTTCAGCGCACATTAACACTTTCACCTCCTGGGTCGGGTGGTGGGGGAGGCTGACACTATAATATTACGGGCTTGTGCTAACAATATTATCTGTGACTGGATGTGCTATCGTTAGTATATATGGTGTGTGTGACTGAATGTACTGTGTTTGCACCTTGACCCCCGGCAGAACACAGTTTCGTTTAGCTGTAGACATGGGAATTAAACTTGAACTTGGTGCGACATTGACTAGTAAACAGTCTCAAGAGATTCTGCAGATGCTGAAAACCTTGAGTAACACACACAGACACACACAAAATACTGGAAGAACTCAGCAGGTCAGGCAGCCTCTGTGGAAATGAATAAACAGTGGCTATTTCAGGACTGGAGAGGAGGGGGGCAGACACCAGAATACGGAAGTGGAGGGAGGGGGAGGAGCACAAGCTGTCAGGTGACAGGTCAGACCAGGTGAGGGGGAGGGTGGGGGAGTGGGGATGAAGTAAGAAGCTGGGAGGTGATAGGTGGAAGAGGTAAGGGGCTGAACAAGAAGGAATCTGATAGGACAGAGGAGAGTGGACTATCTAAAAAGACACTGCAGACTGTAACTTGGAAACAGCGAGCTCTTGGCCTCCCCACTCACTGTGGAGGGAATGTTACCTCCGTGAGAGGGGAAGTCTGTGGGATGTCAGACTGTGGTTTCTGATGGACTCTAGATCGTGGTCTCTTTGGGTGGAGTTGGAGGGGTTAATGCCTTTGCTGGAGCAAGTGTGGGAAGGGGGGAGGGGGGAAGGTTGAAGCTGCTGCTTGTGCATGGGAGGGGGAGGGGGCCTTGGGGTTCAACATTTTCATGTTATCATTCTTTGGGGTTTTTCTGTTTTGTGGATGTCTGTGAAGAGTAAGAATTTCAGGTTCTATATTATATACAGTCTCTGATATTAAATGGAACCATCGAACCATAGGAAAACGGGAAGGTGGTGGAGAACCGGACAGAGGTCTGGACAGGTGAGAAGAGAAGGGGGTGAGAGGGTAGCCAGAATGGGAAATGGGGAAAATAGAGGAGGTGGGAAAGTGGGGAAATTACCAGAAGTTAGAAAAATTGATGTTCCTGCTGTCAGGTTGGAGGCTGCCCAGGTGGAATATGAGGTGTTGCTCCTCTGTTCTGAGCGAGGCCTCATCGTGACGGTAGAGAAGGCCGTGACCAACATTTCAGCATAGGAAGGCAAATTGAAATGGGAGACCCCCCCCCCCCAGGGAAATCCTGCTGTTTGTAGTGGGCAGAGTGAAGGCGATCAGCGAAGTGGTTCCCGTCAATCTACGTTCGGCCTCACCGACGTAGAGGGGGCTGCTCTGTGTGCATCAGGAACAGTAGATGACCCTGCGAGACTCGCATGTGACGTGTCACCTCACCTGGAAGGACTGCGTGAAGCTGAGCTTTGCGTGTCTGGCCTCAGCTTTGAGGTCAGACGGACAGAGCTACCGCCCGCGTGTGTTTGGATGAGAGTCCCGTGGGTCAGTCCGACTCCCCCGTTGTGCAAAGCCTCTTGCACGGGTAGGGTTCTCATCTTGGGTCTGCAGGCCTACATCTGTGCCTGCTGCAGACTTGACCTGGGGTGAAGGGACTATGTATGTGGATGGAGGGATGGACGAGAGGGAGGGAGGGAGGAGTGGTACTTGCTTTTCTGTTGTTGTCGTCTGCGTTTTCCTGCTGATCGTCGTGGCCATGTTATGTTGGCGCCGGAATGTGCGGAGACACTTGCGGGCTGCCCCCAGCACACTCTCGGGCGCGCTGGCTGTCGCATTTCACTGTATATTTCGATGTACGTGTGACAAATGAACTTGAGTCTCGACCTTGAACACTATACTAGGGCAAATCTTGAATGAAACCCTGAGGTTTGAGACCATCTTGCATGCGGCTCGTCACGAGTGTCTGTATACTCTGGTCTCTCCTGCACGTTGTCAACCCAAGTGTCGCTTTGTCCCCAGTGGCCTGACCGACGCACTCACTTTCAAGGACTCTTCATCTCATGTTCTTGATGTTGATTGCTTATTTATTTATTTATCTTTTTTTTTCTTTTTGTATTTGCAGTTTTTTACCTTTCGCATATTAGCTGGTTGTCCATCCTGTTGGCAATATATCTACTTTGGTAATAAATTTACTTCGAACTTCGACCTCTGTAGAGGCACACAGATTGGAGACAGCCCTGTTGAGTCTGTGCAGGCCGCTAGGTCCCTGTCCACACTCAGCCCCCTATCTCTCCCACCTAATACCACCACACTTCTCATTTCATCACCCCTTCCCTACCCACTGCTTTCCCCCCTCACCTGGTCTCACCTATCACTTAGCAGCTTGTACACCTCCCGCCTTCCGATGCTGGTGTCTGCCCCCCTTCCTCAGTCTTGATGAAGGGACTCGGCCGGAAATGTCAACTGTTTATTCTCCTCCAAAGATGCAGCCTGACCTGCTGAGATCCTGTGGTATTTTGTGTGTTGCTCAGGATGTTTGAAGTGGCAGAGGTTGAGGGCGGTGACGATTAGCTTTATACGTCTCGCGTACATTGAAACATACGGTGAAATGTGTCATTTACATCAGCGATGTGCTGGGGAACAGCCCGCACCAACAAAGCGGGCCCGCAACTTACTAATCCTAACAGGTGCGTCTTTGGACGGTGGGAGGAGACCAGAGCACCCGGAGGACACCCACGCGGTCACGGGGAGAACGTACAAACTCCTTACAGACAGCTGTTGGAATTGAACCTGGGTCGTACAGCTGACCTGTAAAGCGTTACACCAGCCACTACGCCACCATTGTAAACAAAGTTTATAAAATTCAATGATTCAAAGCGCATTCATTATCAAAGTACATACACGGAATGCAACTCTGAGATTTGTCTTCCCGCAGGCAGCCACGAAACAATGAAACACCGTGGAACCTGTTCAAGCAAACAGCAAATGCCCAGAGCGCCAAAAGGAACAAATTGCGCAAATGGCAAAAAGCAATCAGATAACAGAGAATATCGAACGTCAAAACAGGAGTCCAGTTCAGTTCAGTGCCGCTAGTCGACTGCAGGCTGCAGGGCAAAGCGTTCTTCGCAGTCTGCATTGATCAAACCGCCCAAACACAGCAAAAATTCAGTAACCAGAATCCAGAAACACGTGCACTATAACCCTCAGGGTCCACAGCCTTGTAATGTGGATCCCAGGACTCCTGCACTTGCCTCCATTAGCAGCAAACATGAGGGAGAGGAAGACAGGTCAAATGCAGATAAATGGTGCTGAATACCCACCCGTCTTCTGCTCTCGTCCTCATCGACTTCAAACTTGCTCAACGTCTTAATCGGAGAGAAGCAAAGGAGTCGATCACGGTCTCGTACCCTCAACGTCTCAATCGGAGAGAAGCAAAGGAGTCGATCACGAGCTCTAGGCCTCAGGCTGCATGCTCCGCTCCGAGCCTCACCAAGCTCCCTTGGAGACAGCAAAGCGTCAAATCACTCCATCGGCCCAAAACCACACCATCAAAATGTAAATCACAGGTTCCAACTGCATGCGGTTTAGAAGTAGAATCGTATTTGAAAGAAGTAAATAGATAGTTTTGTGAGCTGTCAGCAGGACGTTGTCACTGGTCGCGGTGCTGTTCGCCCTACCAGCTTGAAGAATGTGGGAGACACAGAGTAGGGAGCTGGTGTCTCTTCCCAGGATTGAAATGTCAAGTATTTGAGGTGATAGAGAACACATTTAAATGAAATGTGCAGGGCAAGCTTTTTTTTCTGACACAGAGTGATGGGCTACCGGGGTGAAAGTGTTCAAGGAACTTTGTTTAGATGGACGCATGAACGTGTGAGGAATGGGGAGATGTATGTCGTGTGAGCAGTTCTGGGCCCCTTGTCTAGGAAAGGATGCACTGTCGTTGGAGAGGGGCCAGAGGAGGTTCACGATAATGATCCCAGGAATGAAAGGAATATTTGGTGGCTCTGGGCCTGTACTCACTGGGGTTTGGAAAAATGAGGCATCTCATTGAAACCCAATGAATATTGAAAGTTCTGGATGGAGTGAATGTGGAGAGGGCGTTTCCTATAGTGGGGGAGTCTAGGACCAGAGGACACAGCCTCAGAATAGAGGGTTGTCCATGGAACAGAGATGAGGAGGAATTTCTTTAGCCAGAGGGTGGTGAATCTGTGGAATTCATTGTCTCAGACAGCTGTGGAGACCAAGTCACTGGGTATATTTAAAGAGGAGTTTGATAGGTTCTTGATTAACCAAGGGTTCAAAGGTTACGGGAAGGAGGCAGGAGAATATTGTATCATTTCTTAATGCATGACTAAATGACAATAAAAGAGGACTGCGTGTCCTCATAATCTAAAAAAAAGGGACGAGAGGGGTCACAGTAGACAGCACAACAGTTTACAGTACCAGGATAACAGAGACGAGAGGGGTCACAGACAGCACAACGCTTTACAGTACCAAGAGAACAGGGACTAGAGGGGTCACAGTAGACAGCACAACGCTTTAGAGTGCCAGCACTGCCTGTAAGGAGTTTGTACGTTCTCCCCATGACTGCGTGGGTTTCCTCCGGGTGCTCCGGTTTCCTCCCACAGTCCAAAGATGTACCAGTTGGGAGGTTAATTGGTCATTGTAGGTTTTCCCATGATTAGGCTAGGATTAAATCGGGGGATTCACAGGTGGATAGGGTAGTTAAGAAAGCTTATGGGGTGTTAGCTTTCATAAGTCGAGGGATAGAGTTTAAGAGTCGCGATGTAATGATGCAGCTCTATAAAACTCTGGTTAGGCCACACTTGGAGTACTGTGTCCAGTTCTGGTCACCTCACTATAGGAAGGATGTGGAAGCATTGGAAAGGGTACAGAGGAGGTTTACCAGGATGCTGCCTGGTTTAGAAAGTATGCATTATGATCAGAGATTAAGGGAGCTAGGGCTTTACTCTTTGGTGAGAAGGAGGATGAGAGGAGACATGATAGAGGTGTACAAGATAATAAGGGGAATAGATAGAGTGGATAGCCAGCGCCTCTTCCCCAGGGCACCACTGCTCAATACAAGAGGACATGGCTTTAAGGTAAGGGGTGGGAAGTTCAAGAGGGATATTAGAGGAAGGTTTTTTACTCAGAGAGTGGTTGGTGCGTGGAATGCACTGCCTGAGTCAGTGGTGGAGGCAGATACACTAGTGAAGTTTAAGAGACTACTAGACAGGTATATGGAGGAATTTAAGGTGGGAGCTTATATGGGAGGCAGGGTTTGAGGGTCGGCACAACACTGTGGGCTGAAGGGCCTGTACTGTGCTGTACTATTCTATGTTCTATGGTCTATTGCTGGACGATGTGGCTCAAGGCTGGAAGGGCCTTTTCCACGTTGTATCTGAATAAATCACGATAAATAAAAATCTTATTAACTGGAGCCATGTAAAGAACCCGTTATGTCCCACTTTCTGCTGACACAGCGTAATAACAGCTGGAAAAGGAACTTTATAAACAAGAGATTCTACAGGTGCTGGAAGATATAAACGCACACACTCACGCACGCACATGCACAGACACAGGCGTGCGTGCACACACACACACGCACAGACACAGGCGCGCGCACGCTCTGAGACACACCCCTACCCACCCACCCAGGTAGCATCTATGGAGAGGAACAAAAGGGGATAACTTCTCTCACCCCATCACTGAACTGTTCCCACAATCAATGGACACGCTTTCAAAGACACTCCATCTCATGATCTTGATATTTATTGTTTACTTATTTATTATTTTTGTTTCTTCTTTTTGTATTTGACCAGTTTGTTGTCTTTTGCATGCTGGTTGAATGCCCACATTGGTCGGGTCTTCATTGATCCTGTTATAGTTACTATTCTATAGACTTGCTGAGTATGCCCGCAGGAAAACAAATCTCAGGGTTGGACATGGTGACATCTATGTACTTTGATAGTGAACTAGCCTTTGAACTTTAATTTGAACTCATAGGGATCCCTCACAGGTAGCATAGAGTTTAGCACAATGCTTTACAGTACCAGTGACCCGGGTTCAGTTCTCGCAGCTGCCTGTGAGAAGTTTGTACACTCTCCCCGTGATTGCATGTGTTTCCTCTGGGTGCTCTGGTTTCCTCCCACAGTCCAAAGATGTACCAGTTGCGTGATTAGGCTAGGGTTAAATAGGGGATTGCTGGGTGGTGCAGTTGAAGGGCCTATCCTACAGTGCGTATAGATAGATCAATAGACACAAAGACAAGCCAGCCATGATGGAATGGCGGAACAGTCTCGATGGACTGTATGGCCTGATTATGGTCTTGTGTGCAGGCAGAAGAGACATAATTTAATTTGGCATCACGATCGACACACCTTTGTGGGCGGAAGAGGTTTCATATAATTCAGCATCAGGTTCAGCAGACTTTTGTGGGCCGAAGGAGCTGATCCTGTGGTGTGTCGGTTGTTAGATCCAAATCCGCAGTCAGATCACGGGCCGCAGCATGCCGCACTGGCTGATGACCACCACCAGAGCTGGAAAGACACACCCTACTGGACCTTTGCTCCCAGAATTCATCAGCAGCTCAAGTGGGAAGTTAAAGTTCAGGGTTTGTTTTTGATAGGTAAGTATGTTCTGCAATTGAAGGCAGGGGTGGGGGGTGGAAGAGGGTGATGTTCCTTATTTTGACATCTGATGGAACTGTGTGTGTAATGCATTATGTACAAGGATGGCAAATTCTGCATTAGTTTTCAGAATCAGGTTTATTATCACATGTGGAACTTATTGCTCTTTTTATTGAGATACAACGTAGAATATGCCCTTCTGGACCTTTGAGCCAGACTACCCAGCAAACCTCCCCGAACCAACTCAACCTGAACCTGATCACGGGACAGTTTACAATGACTGATTAACCTCCCGACCGGTACGTCTTTGGACTGTGAGAGGAAACCCAGGGAGAACGTACAAACTCCTTACCGGCAGTGGTGGGAATTGAACCCTGGTCGCCTGCACAGTAAAGTGTTGGGCTGACTACTAAACCACTGCGCTGCATTCTCCTGCCTTCTCCCCATAACCTTTGACACCGATGGATAATTGAGGGATCACAAATGAGCAGGAATTTGTTCAGCCAGAAGATGGTGAATCTTTGGAATTTATTGCCACAGATGGCTGTGGACACCAGGCCATTGGGTATATTTTTAACACAGAGTACTCTGCAGATGCTGGGGTCAAAGCAACACTCTCAAGGAAACCTTCAAGGGTTCCGGCCGGAAACGTCAACTGATTGTTTCCATGGATGCTGCCCAACCTGCTGAGTTCCTCCAGCGTGTTGTGGGTATATTTTTAAAGCAGAGGTCCATAGGTTCTTGATTAGTCAGGGCGTCAAAGGTTACGGGGAGAAGGCAGGAGAATGGGGTTGAGAGGGATGGTAGATCAGCTTGTTGAAATGGTGGAGTAGACTCGATGGACCGAATGACCTAATTCTGCTCCTATGTTCTATGGTCTTTTAATGCTTGGCCAGTCAGAAATCGTTACTGATTCCGTTCTCGTGCTTGCATCGAGCCGGTGTCTCCCCTTGTTTGGCTCAGAGCCGTTTTGACTTGGGTGTTCTTGGTGATAACACCTTTGGGCTGTTGTAGAACTGGGAGGGGAAGGTGTCAAGGCTGGTTGGGCTTGGCAGGAAGCTGGATAATCCTCAGGGGGAGGGAGGGCAGTAGATAACATCGGTCGGGAACAAACAGTGGGAGGGGCACACATGTAGCCAAAGGCTACTGACACACAGTGGTGCAGATAGTTTCAGCTACTGAGAGATGGGTGTGGATGGTGATGGGAGTGTAGTTTCCAATCATAGGGGACAGTTGGGTGTGGAGACGTATTTTCCCACGCCAACCCGTCCTCCACCCCCTCCACAGATGTACTATATAATCTGTTTTATGTATTTATGTTTATTGTGCCTTTTAAAATAATGGTGTTCCTTATCTAACTGTGTTTTTATTTCTGTTGAATCTGACCTGGAATAGCAATGATTTTGTTCTCCTCTACACGTATACTGGAAATTAAATTGAACAACCTTGAATCTTTCTGAGCTAACATGTTTAGAAACTCTTTGTGGGGTTGGAGACTCAACTGAATTGTGTTTTAGCACCAAATAAAATACAGTAAGACATAGGAGCAGAAGTAGGCTATTCATCTTGCTTCGCCATTCCATTTATCAGCCTTCTCAACCCCATTCCCTTCCCTTCTCCCCATAACCTTTGATTCCCTATCTAATCAAGAACCTATCAACCTCCACTTTAAATGTACTCAACAACTTGGCTTCCATAGCAGTCTATGGCAAAGAATTCTACAGATTCGCCACCCCCAGCTAAGGAAATTCCTTTACATCTCTGTTCTAAAGAGACATTCTTCTATTCTGAGGTGTGGCCTCAGGCCCCAGTCTACCCCACTATAGGAAACATCCTCTCCATGTCCACTATACCTAGGCTATTCAATATTCAAAAGGGCTTTCAATATTTGATGGGCTCCCTCGGCCCCTCAGTGGGCGATATGTTATACACAGAAACACCTCTTCATCCACAGAGCCCAGCTTGATAGTATTCAAACTAACTTTTCAGAAATGTGAAAAGAGCCGATACAGACACAAACCCCCCGGGATATCCTGAAAGAGCTTCATTGATGGACATTCCACGTAATCCTTTATTCAATGTTGTCTTATTAGTAGTTTTTAAATTGCCAATTTTTGTCTTAGTATGATGTTATTTTGCTAAACCAAAGCTGAGACTTATATCATCTATCTCTCACACGCTCTCACTCGCTCACTCTCTCTCTCTCTCACACACACACACACACACACACACACACACACACACACACACTCACTCACACTCACACTCATACTCACACTCACACTCACACTCACACACACTCACACTCACTCACACACACACACACACACACTCTCACACACACACACTCTCACTCACACACTTGGGGCAGCGTGAGGAGGCACCCAGCAATAGAAAGTAAAGCAAAGTTGCTCTGGGTACTGGTTTATGGTTCTCACATATTTGGCCATTTAGCCCATCGAGACCATTCAGCCATTCAATCATGGCTAACCTATTTTCCCTCTCCTGCCTTCTCCCTGTAACCTTTGACACCCTGACTAAGCGGCACGCAGTAACTTCGTGGTTAGCGCATCACTTTACAACGCCAGCGACCACTGATTGGAGTTTGATTCCTGCCACCTGCGAGGAATTTGTACGTTCTCCCTGTGAATGGAGGGGTTTCCTCCTGGTGCTCTGATATCCTCCCACCTTCCAAATACTTACAGGTTAGGGGCATGTGGGCAGTTATGGACATGTTACACCACTGTGCAAAAGTCTTAGGTACATATATAGCTGGGGCGCCTAGACCTTTGCACAGTACTGCAGTAATTTTATGTATTGCATTGTACTGCTGCCACAAATAAAAACAAATTTCCTGACATATGTCAGTGATGATAAACCTGATTCTGATATGGGTCTCTATTGTGGACTGAGAGTGGGAAGGGGGCAGGGAGAGGGGAGTCATGGTTGGGAAAAGGGGAAGGGAGAGGGGAGGGAGTGGGAAGCATCAGAGAGACATTCTGTAATGATCAATAAACCAGTTGTTTGGAATCAAATTATCTTGCCTGGTAACTAAGGGCTGGGTGTGTCTGCACCCACACCACCCCTGCCCCTGGCACTCCTCCTGTCCCGCACTCCTCCCGCGGTGCTCCACCCTCACCATTCCCAACATCCTTTGCTCCCGCCAGATTTACAGACTCATTCTCCGCTCCGCTGTGCGGTAGTCCGAGGCACCGTAGATATATGTGTGTGTGCCTAAGACTTTTACACATTACGGTATGTTGGTGGAGGAAGTGTGGTGATACTAGTACGTTAACCGCAGCTCAATCCTCACTGGTTTGACACCAACGACACACTTCACTGTATATTTTGATGTTTCAGTGTGCGTGTGACATATAAAGCTAATCGAATCCTGAATCAAGAATCCAGTGACCTCCGCTTTAGATATATGCAGGGAGATGTATGGATGGCGGGGTGGAGGTACGTCTCTACCAAAGGAAGTGTAAGGCGCTCGCTCCTTCCCTCTGCTAGCCTGTAGATCACCCTTGGGCAAGCCCCCCCTCCCCCCGCAAATCAGGGTCAAGTGAAGCCATGGGAGCAGGTGGTGGATGGTCGTACGAGCAGCTGGTGCATATCACAAGTCCAGGTTATGTGACCACTGACACCGGAGAGACAATCTCTGTAGAGTATTGATAATGGCTGGGGTCACCCATCTTGTAAAAACACTGCCCAGAAGAAGACAATGGCAAACCACATCTATAGGAAAACTTGCCAAGAACAATCACGGTCATGGAAAGACCATGATCACCCATGTCATACAACACGGCACACAATGAACAGACAAAATAGTTATAGAGCATTACAGCACAGAAACAGGCCCTTCAGCCCATCTATCTGTGCTGAACGGTCATTCTGCCAAGTCCCATTGACCTTAGCCCTTCATACTCCTCCATCCATGTACCTGTCCAAATTGAAACCGGGCACGCTTCCAACACCTTTACATCGAAGGGCCTGTTCCTGCTCAGTGCTCTCTGCAATCCACAGACTGAATTGCTCCTGGACTGGTAACTGTGCCTTCAGTTGCTAGGATCGGGGTTGCAGAATTCTCTCCTTGATCACCCCCTCGCCATTTGTTACATCCATTTTCACTGAGCTCTCGGCTGTTCCGCTGACACCTCGTGCATGTCCGAGTGGATCTCTCTTGGGTAATAGCTGCTGCTGGACATAGGAACTCCTTTCTACATCCCTCCCCCTCCACCCTCCTACCTCTCTCTGGCCAAGCACCCCTTTTTATTTCTGGAGCCCACCAACCCCAGGTTACAGGGAAGTCCCTGACTGCTGTCTGCCTAGACAGAGTCAGAATCAAAGGTTTATTTAATATCAGAGAATGTATACAGTGGCATGCAAAAGTTTGGGCACCCCGGTCAAAATTTCTGTTACTGTGAATAGCTAAGTGAATAGAAGATGAACTGATCTCCAAAAGTCATAAAGTTAAAGATGAAACATTCTTTTCAACATTTTAATCAAAACCCCCCTTTGACTGCAAGAGACCTTCAGGAAGATTTAGCAGACTCTGGAGTGGTGGTGCACTGTTCTACTGTGCAGCGACACCCGCACAAGTATGACCTTCTTAGAAGAGTCATCAGAAGAAAACCTTTCCTGCTTCCTTACCACAAAATTCAGCGTCAGAAGTTTGCAAAGGAATATCTAAACAACCTGATGCATTTTGGAAACGAGTCCTGTGGATTGATGAAGTTAAAATAGAACTTTTTGGTCGCAATGAGCAAAGGTATGGTTGGAGAAAAAAGGGTGCAGAATTTCATGAAAAGAACCCCTCTCTAACTGTTAAGCCCGGGGGTGGATCGATCATGCTTTGGGCTTGTGTTGCAGCCAGTGGCACGGGGAACATTTCACTGGTAGAGGGAAGAATGAATTCAATTAAATACCAACAAATTCTGGAAGCAAATATCACACCGTCTGTAAAAAAGCTGAAGATGAAAAGAGGATGGCTTCTACAACAGGATAATGATCCTAAACACACCTCAAAATCCACAATGAACTACCTCAAAAGGCGCAAGCTGAAGGTTTTGCCATAGCCCTCACAGTCCCCCGACCTAAACATCATCGAGAATCTGTGGATAGACCACAAAAGAGCAGTGCATGAAAGATGGCCCAAGAATCTCACAGAACTAGAAGCCTTTTGCAAGGAATAATGGGCAAAAATCCCCCAAACAAGAATTGAAAGACTCTACAGAAAGCATTTACAAGCTGTGATACTTACCAAAGTGAGTGTTACTAGGTACTGACCATGCAGGGTGCCCAAACTTTTGCTTTGGGCCCTTTTCCTTTCTTGTTATTTTGAAACTGTAAAAGATAGAAATAAAAAAGTAATCTTGCTTAAAATATTAAAGAAATGTGTCATCTTTAACTGTATGCCCTTTGCAAATCAGGTCATCTTTTACTCGTTTAGCTATTCACAGTAACAGAGATTTTGACCAGGGGTGCCCAAACTCTTGCATGCCTCTGAACGTCCTGAAATTCGTACTCTTCACAGACATCCATGGAACAAGAAACCCCAAAAATGAGTGGTAGAAACAACAGGTTTAATATCACTGTTGTAAAATGTGTTGTCTTGTGGCAGCAGTACATTGCAATACCTAATAATAAAAAATATTTATTACAATAAGAAATAAAAATTTAATTAAGTAGTACAAAAAGAAAGAAAAAGTAGTTCAATGTCCATTCAGAGATCGGATGGCAGAGTCCCTGAATCATTGCATGTGTGTCTTCAGGCTCCTGTACTTCCGTCCTGATGGAGGCAATGAGAAGAGGGCATGTCCTGGGTGACGGGGTCCTCAACGATGCACACTGCCTTCTTCAAGCATGGTCTTTTGAAGATGCCGGGGAGGCTGTTGCCCACGGTGGAGTTGGCCAAGTTTTCCACTTGCTGCGGTTTTTCCCGATCCTGTGCCGTAGCCTCAGATGGTGAAGTGACTGGTTAGAATGTGCTCCACTCAGTGTCACTGGGCAGTGTCTGCAGTGTCAGGAGAGTAAGGCACACGTGCTCATGCACTCTGTGTGCCAGGTGGCTGGGATCCAATCCTCCTGCTGCCAGCTGCACACCCCCTGGCTGTTCACAGGAGTATTTGAATTCTCAGCCCTGGTTCCACCTCCCTCACAGCAAACTGCACCGTTTGCTTCAACAGCCAACACAGTCCGAGGGTTATTTGTATACAGAATTGTGCAAAAATCTCAGGCACATTTATATAGCTGGGGTGCCTAAGACTTTTGCACAGTACTGTAGTAATGTGATGTATTACACTGTAATGCTGCCGCAAAAGAAAAGTAAATTTCGTGGCATCTGTGAGTGATACGTGATTCTGATATGGGTCTCCATCGTGGACTGAGAGTGGGAAGGGGACGGAGAGGGGTTTGGGAAGGGAGAGGGGAGGGAGCAGGAAGCACCAGAGAGACATTCTATAATGATCAATAAACTAACCGTTTGAAATCAAATGATCTTGCCTGGTGCCTCAGGGCTGGGTGTGTCTGTATCCGCTCCCCCCTCCCAGCCCCTGGTAACTCCTTCTCAGCCAGCTGTCCCAACCCCCGCAGCGTTCCACCCTCGCCATTCCCATCATCCTTTGCTTGAGCAACAGCAGCGTCGTTGGTAACCGTGGGGGCACCCATTCTTAATCACAGGCTGTAGGACTTCGTCCGGCCTGTGACCCGTAGGTTTATAGAGAGGATCAGTGCATGCGAACCAACTCCACTCTTTAGGCTGGGGTGGGGAGCGGTGGGGTAACATCCCACAATGGCACGGGCAGCTGCGATATCTGTGGCGACCGCAAGGCTGTAGATTGAGAATTGGAGTTTTCCTTCTCCTAGAAAGACTGTCCAACAGGGCAAACAAGTTCGCATCTACCCGGGTTTGGAATCAGAGTCCCCTTCTACCCAGGTTTGGAATCTGAGTTGTCCTTCTAGAAAGACTGCCTGACAGGGCTAACAGGACCCCACCTATCCAGACAACAGGAATTCTGCGGATGCTGGAAATTCAAGCAACACACATCAAAGTTGCTGGCGAACGCAGCAGGCCAAGCAGCATCAGTAGGAAGAGGTGCAGTCGACGTTTCAGGCCGAGACCCTTCGTCAGGACTAACTGAAGGAAGAGTGAGTAAGAGATTTGAAAGTTGGAGGAGGAGGGGAGATCCAAAATGATAGGAGAAGACAGGAGGGGGAGGGATGGAGCCAAGAGCTGGACAGGTGACTGGCAAAGGGGATATGAGAGGATCATGGGACAGGAGGTCTGGGAAGAAAGACAAGGGGGGGGACCCAGAGGATGGGCAAGGGGTATATTCAGAGGGACAGAAGGAGAAAAAGGAGAGTGAGAGAAAGAATGTGTGTATAAAAGTAAGTAACAGATGGGGTGATATACTGCGTCCAGTGCTCCCGATGTGGCCTTTTATATATTGGCAAGACCCGACGCAGACTGGGAGACCGCTTTGCTGAACACCTACGCTCTGTCCGCCACAGAAAGCAGGGTCTCCCAGTGGCCACACATTTTAATTCCACATCCCATTCCCATTCTGACATGTCTATCCACGGCCTCCTCTACTGTAAAGATGAAGCCACACTCAGGTTGGAGGAACAACACCTTATATTCCGTCTGGGTAGCCTCCAACCTGATGGCATGAACATCGACTTCTCTAACTTCTGCTAATGCCCCACCTCCCCCTCGTACCCCCATCTGTTACTTATTTTTATACACACCTTC
Organism: Mobula birostris; assembly: GCF_030028105.1. Taxonomy (NCBI): domain Eukaryota; kingdom Metazoa; phylum Chordata; class Chondrichthyes; order Myliobatiformes; family Myliobatidae; genus Mobula; species Mobula birostris. The sequence goes on along the minus strand of NC_092381.1, from coordinate 111,303,176 downwards.
TTTCTCTCACTCTCCTTTTTCTCTCTCTGTCCCTCTGAATATACCCCTTGCCCATCCTCTGGGTCCCCCCCCCTTGTCTTTCTTCCCGGACCTCCTGTCCCATGATCCTCTCATATCCCTTTTGCCAATCACCTGTCCAGCTCTTGGCTCCATCCCTCCCCCTCCTGTCTTCTCCTATCATTTTGGATCTCCCCCTCCCCCACCAACTTTCAAATCCCTTACTAACTCTTCCTTCAGTTAGTCCTGACGAAGGGTCTCGGCCTGAAACGTCGACTGTACCTCTTCCTAGAGATGCTGCCTGGCCTGCTGTGTTCACCAGCAACTTTCATGTGTGTTGCCCACCTATCCAGGTTTGGAATCAGAGTTGTCTTTCTCCTAGGCTGATGAGCCCAGCCTGCCCACCCAGTTATACCACTGGGCACTCAATCATGCCGTGACTTAGCAAACTCAGTAAGAACAGGGACGCCATGTGAAGGCGTTGCTGTGGGCACAGTCGTGTAGGAGAGGCCATATGCAAGTGATCTCCTGCGTGCAGAGTCCTGAGAGAGGTTGCTGAAGAGATAATGGATGCATTGGTCATGATTTTTCAAGAATCATTTGATTCTGGCACTGTCTTGGAGGACTGGGAGATTACAAATGTCGCTCCACTCTTTAAGAAGGGAGGAAGGCAAAGAAAGGAAATTATAGGCCAGTTAGCCTAACCTCAGTGGTTTTGAAAGTGTTGGAGTCTATTATTAAGGATGAGGTGTCAGGGTACTTGGAGATTAAAGATAAACCAAGTCAAATTCAGTATGGTTTCTGTTAAGGGAAATCTTGCCTGACATCTGTTAATCGAGTTCTTCGAGGAACTAACCAGCAAGGTGGACAAAGGAGAGGCAGTGGATGTCACTTACTTGGATTTTCAGAAGGTATTTGATAGGTGCCACACGAGGCTGCTTAACAAGATAAAATCCTATGGTGTTACAGGAAAGATACTGGCATGGATAGAGGAATGGCTGACAGGCAGGAGGCAGCGAGTGGGAATAAAGGGGCCTTCGCTGGTTGGATGGCAGTGACTAGTGGTGTTCCTCAGGGGTCAGTATTGGGACCGCTACTTTTTACATTGTCAATGATTTGGATAATGGAATTGATGGCTTTGTGGCAAAGTTTGCAGATGATACAAAGATAGATGGACGGGTAGGTAGTGCTGAGGAAGCAATGTGATTGCAGCAGGACTTATACAGATTGGAAGAATGGGCAAGAAATGTGTCAGATGGAATACAGTGTTGGGAAACATATGATAATGCATTTTGGTAAAAGGAACAATAGTGCGGACTATTATCTAAATGGGGAGAAGCTTCAAACGTCAAAGGTGCAGAGGGACTTAGGAGACCTTGTTCGAGACTACCAGAAGGCTAATTTGCAGGTTGAGTCTGTGGTAAAGAAGTCAAATGTAATGTTGGCATTTATTTCCAGGGGAATAGAATATAAAAGCAGGGAGATAATGCTGAGCCTTTATAAGACACTAGTCAGGTCACACTTGATGGGCTGAATGGCCTCATTCTGCTCCTATATGTTACAGTTTAGGGTTAGTAAGTTGTGGGCATGCTATGTTGGCATCAGAAGCCAAGTTTAATGGATTCTGTTTCTGCCTGTATTGTCTGTGAGGGGTTAATGAATAACCAAGTGTCTTCGTTGATGGCTGTTTTTGGTTTCTGCCAAGGGTTTGAACTGCAAAATGGTGCAATTGCTTTGAATGTTGATTGTCTTTATCACACCCACCAACTTGGCGTTGGAAGCATGGCAACAGTTATTTGCTGCCCCCAGCGCACCCTGGGACTTATCGCAAACGACACGTTTCACAGTACCTTTTAATACACATATGACAAGTAAAGCTGATCCTTATCTTGTTCCTCCGACAGGAATAATCGGTCACTTTTGATGTCGGGGCTAATTGCTGCCACGAAAACACGGCCAAGCTTCCTGGTTGGTTCCTGCTATGGGCAGGAGTCAGTAGAAACTGACTGCGAATATTGGCAAGATCACCCTTTACTAGGCACTCTCCAGTTACGTGTGTGTGTGTCTCTCTCTCTCTCGCTCTTTCTCGCGCTCTCTCTTGCACTCTCTCACTCTTTCTCTCTCTGGCATGCTCTCTCGCGCCCTCTCTCTTTGTCGCACTCTCTCCCTGTCATGTGATCTCTCTGTAGTACTTTCCTTCTCTGTTGCTCTCTCTCTCTTTCTCTCTCGCTCTCTCCCTGTCACATGGTCTCTCTGTGGCACTTCCCTTCTCTGTTGCGTTCTCTCCTTGTTGCACCCTCTCTCTCCCTCTGCCCCTCTCTCTCTGTCGCACTCTTCACTACCACTCTCTCTCCTTCTCCCTCTCTGCCACTTCCTCTGTCCCTTAGCCACTCTCTCTCTCTCTCTCTCTCTCTCTCTCTCCCTCTGCCACGCTCTCTCTCTGCCGCGCGCTGTCTCTCTGCTTCACTCTGTCCCTGTGCCGCGCTGTCTCTCTCTCTCTCTCCGCTGTGCTTTCTGTGGCACACTCTATGTGCCTGTGTTGCGCTCTCTGCCTTGCTCGCTCTGTGTAGGTGTGTATCTCTCTCTGTCTATAAAATACTGTCAATCGCAGGTACATCAATACAATAAATGGCAGAACCAGTTCGAAGGGCCGAGTGGCCTTTTCCCTTGTTAACAAGGGAGATACATTTTAAATTTGGGAAACTCCTGGGGAAGAGCCCTTGGGTGGGATTTGGTGGATGTGGGCTTTTTGTCTGAAACAGAACTGCTTGGGAGGTGACAGAGTTGGTCGTTTCAGTGTGGATGTCTGTGGACCTGCCTTCTCCTCTGGGTTTTGGTCTATTTTCATACCTCCTGGAGTCAGACCAGCTCACATGAATGAGGGATTTGATCCCCTGAAACAATTTGCATAGGGCACGAACGTCTCTGCGCAGTGACAGATCTTCGCCAGACAAACATCGTGTTTGTTTAGTGCAGTGTGGGTTTTTTTCCTCTCTCCAAGAGCTTTCCTTTGTTGGGCTTTGCACGCTCTCAAGCAAACATCGTTGCATCAAACAGTCAAGCAGCTTAACCCTTGCTATGTCGATACAAATCTCGTCGGTCTCCGTCCTGATACAGCGAGTGCCTTCTGGAAGTTGGATGCGCATGTGCCTGAGGTGGGGTGGGTTGGGGGAGATGCCACAGTGTATGGTGGTCCTTCATAGAGCAAGGAATTGAGATCCAGCCAGCACGCTAGCGTTGTGGTTAGCAGAACATTATTAGGGTGCCAGCATCCCAGGTTTAATTCCCACCGCTGTCTGTAGGGAGTTTGTACGATCTCCCCGTGACCGTGTGGGTTTCCTCCGGGTGCTCCCGTTTCCTCCCACAGTCCAAAGATGTACAGTTCAGTAGTACTGAAGAATGATTTTGGCCTGAAACATCAACTCTTTATTCCTTTCCATGGATGCTGCCTGACCTGCTGAGTTCCTCCAGTGTTTTGTGTGTGTTGCCTCAGGTTAATTGGTCATGTGGGTGTAATTGGGTGCAAGGGCTCGTTGGGCCTGAAGGACCTGTTACTGTGCTGTATCCAGAAATAAAGTAAGTAGAAATCTTGTGATGCAATTGTAGTCAGCAAAATTGGGAGTGAATGTGCTTAGCTGGTAAGACTGTGCAAGTCCGCTGGGGAAATCGAAGCCCGATGCCTGCATGTTTGAGTTGGCTGGAGGCTAAAGAACATGGCCTGACCTGGGTTAAAATGGCCCAAGTTGTATAGACTTTCATTGGTTCCGTTCTGGATTTATTGAGAACACTTGCTTACTGTCCACTAAACCACACGGATTTGGGGCAGAGATGGTGGCCCTTCATCTCTGGTGGTGGTCAGGGCTTCCTGTCGGTTTTCACTCCTGTCAGTCATGCAAGTCCCGGGTGGAGACTCAGGAATACCGTCACACTCAGATGTAGAAGGATTCTTCATTGATGTTTCCGTAACAGTTTTGTTTGACCAGTCAGGGTGGTTAGCCCTGAGCTGAACCCCCGAACCTGGAGAACCCGTGGACCACTCTTAGTCTGGTCTCTACCCTTTGACCTGTTTGGCATGGATGACCCAACCAAGAACCAAAGCATAAAGCCCTGACTCCAGCCAACATAGCTCCCCAAGTCACTGAGGCACGCAAGACTCCAAACCATACGACAAGGCTGTGGTCCTCTTGGTAGTTTTACTGAGTTTGCCTGCAAGAAGATGTACTTTGATAATGAATTTACTGAACTTTGAACTTTAAAGGACTGTCCTCAGTAGGGTGTGCTGGAGACAGTCAGGCCACGTGCGTCTGGAGTCACAAACTGGACAAGTAAGGGATAGAATCTTTACTGAACTAAATAGCTTTTCACAACCACCTGCTTGTTTCCTGACACTAAATGGAATGGAGAAGTAAATTATGCAGCGAATGCGGGGAGCCTGCAGGGACATGTAGCTGGATTAAGTGAGTGGGCAAGGGTCTGGCAGATGGAGTACAAAGTTGGTAAATGTGAGGTCATCCACTTTGGAAGGAAATATCATTCAATAGAAGGTGTCTTGATAGAGTCAAGATGAGAAGAGGCATAGTTCGAGTGGATAGCCAGAGACCTCCCCCCCCCCCCACCCCCAGGAAAGCGAGAGATAAGATCAAGGCAGGGAAGTTGTTTCCTTTGGTGTGTGAGACTGGAACTAGGGGACATCGTCGCAAGATTTGGGGAGATTAGATATGAGGATATGAAGCTTTTCCTCGAAGGTAGTGAGTTTGTGGATTTGTCTGCGAGGGGAAGCAGGAGTAGTAACTCATTGAGTACACTAAAGCCACAGTTCAATCTTTGCATAGCGTGGGCGTTAAGGGTAATTGGGCGAAAGGCAGGTAGGTGAAGCTGAGTCCATGGCCAGATTAGTCATGAATGGTGATACAGGCTCAGCTACAACCCACTGCAGTCTCTTGCAATCCTCTATATTGATTCTCCATACCAGGGGGTGATGCATCCATTCAGGACCACATCGGCATCATAGTGTGCTGTGTCGTATGACCGGGGCGATCGCGGTCTTCCTTCTGTCTTTGCCAGTGAGGAAGTCCCCCTTAACGCTGCAGTTCTTACTCTTTCCTCCACTCATAGCCATGATTGTTCTTGGCAAATTTTTCTGCAGAAGTGGTTTGCCATTGCCTTCTTCTGAGCAGTGTCTTTACAAGTTGGGTGACCTCCAACCCAGTATCAATACTCTTCAGAGAGCATCTGCCTGGTGTCAGTGGTCACATAACCAGGACTTGTGACCTTCCACCACCTGCTCCCCGGTTTCACGTGACCCTGTTCGGTGAGGGGGGGCTAAGCAGGTGACCTACAGGCTAGTGGAGGGAACCACATATCCGTAGAAAATTGCACAAGTGTTTGACGGCAAGCTGAATCTTCCGATGAAGTGGGGCTGCTGCTGTACACCTCTGTGAATGTGTTGGACCCAGGGTAAAGTGGCAAGGGGCAAGATTCAGCGTGATCTTCCGTGCATGGAGAGAAAAGTGATGGGACAGATCTTATTGGATGTTTTTGCTCACACGACAGCCAACATTTTACTAAGTCTTTTGAATGTGTTAATGTTCTGCCTATCCACAGGTCTGTGTGTAGGCAGGTACAGTAACATCCAGAAGACATTTGAATAAGTATATAGATGGGAAGGGTTTTGAGGCTTAGAGAGCAAATGGGACTAGCTTGGCTAGCATGAACAAGTTGGGCTGAATAACCTGTTGCCTTGCTGTGTGATTCTGACCCGACGACTCTCTCCTGGAGGAATGTCACGAGCTTCACAATGAACAGCAGGGTCTTCGTGTCAGGCAAGGAAGTAATGAATGTCTGGTTCAACACAAGTCTGGAGCCCCTCTGCTAGATTAGAGTGGGGTCCCATGTTGACATTCCCCACCCCATCATTTTAATGTTACGCACTCCCCCTCTCGGTCAGGTGAATGTAGACATAGAGAAGGCCGTTCAGCGTGCTTGCAAGCTCTGTGCCTGATCTACTGCCTCAGCGACACACTCCAGCCCTGGCCCTATCCCTTAAATCCTTTAATCTCCAAAGGACTCCTGGCCTGTACAAGATGATAAGAAGACATAGATCCAGTGGACAGCCAGAGACCTTTTCCCAGGGTGCATTTGGCCAATACTAGGGGCATCATTTTAAGGTGTTTGGAGGAAAGTACTGGGGGGGTGTCAGAGGTGTAGACTTTTGAGTAAGGTCACTGGCTGCCCGCCCCACCTGTCCTTTCTGTGACCGGGAGGAGTCAACGTATATGGAGTGCGGGAGGTTGTGGCCTCTATTTGAGTATCCGAAGGGGCTGCTCCTCAAGTTCTGGTTACACCCCATGCTCTTGATCTGTGGTCTCCAGGAACGGAGGAGAGAGGGCCACCCAGGGGGTCTCCAGCTCGGCTTTCCCCTGGGCCGAGATAGCCAATCACATGTCCAAGTAGGGGCACCCAAGGGCTGTGTCCAAACCGATTGCCTCTCCCTCTTTTGGGGGTTCACCTGTGCCTGGGTGTCCCTGCAGAAGGAGCACATGTTCTCGATGGACATAATGGCAGGTTTCTGAGAACAGTGGGCCCTTCAGGGTGTCCCCAAGCCCTTGGGGCCAACAAAGTACTTCTGAATCGAAATGCATTCAGAATTAGGTTCATCGTCACTGGCATATGTCAAGAAATTTGATTTTTGCTGCTGCAGCACAGTGTAAGAAATAAAAAAATACTACAAGTCACAACTCATTTTTCAAAATTTCTTTTATTTTTAAGAACAGTCTCACTGTAAATTTTTCCATTTTTGTGATCTCAGTTGGTCTGTAGCACCAATTCATTGGAAATCAGCCACTTCTGACACCATTTTGTGTTCATTACTGAGGGAGAGTACAGAGCTCACACCAGCACACCAGCATGTAGGATATGCAACTAAACTATATTGGCAACCCTACTGGTACAGTATGTGAACTCCTCCCATGTGGGTGTGGCTAGCTGAGTGCCATGGGAATAACAAGTTCAAAGTAAATCAAACTACATATATGTCACCACGTACAACCCTGGAATTCATTCGCTTATGGGCATACTCAATAAATCCATAGAATAACTGTAACAAATCAATGAAAGACCGCCCAAGTGGGGTGTTCAACCAGACTGCAGATGAGAACAAACTGTGCAAATATAAAAAGAAGAAATAATAATAATAATAATAAATAAGCAATAAATACCTAGAACAGGAGATGAAGAGTCTTTGAAAGTGAGTTCATAGATTGTGGGAAGATTTCAATGAAGGGACAAGTGAAGTTGAATGAAGTTATCCCCTTTGGTTCAAGAGCCTGATGGTTGAGGAGTAGTAACTGTTCCTGAACCTGCTGGTGTGGGTCCTGAGGTTCTAGTATCACCTTCCTGATGGCAGCAGCGAGAAGAGAGCATGTCCTGGGTGGCGAGAGTCCTGGATGATGGATGCTGCTTTCTTGCAACACCGTTTCATGTAGATAATTGTGCCTGTGATGGAGCTGGCTAAGTCTACAACCCTCTCCACAGCTTTTTCCGATCCTCCATACCAGGCGATGAAAACCCAGTCAGAGTGCTCTCCATGGTGCATTTGTAGAAAATTGCTAGGGTCTTTGTAGACATATCAAATCTTAAGCAAAGGAAGAGTCAACATTTTGGGTTAAATTAGAACCCTGCATTAGAGTCCTGCATGCAAGGTTTTGACTCAAAATATCAGCGGTCCCTACAGACGATGCTCAGCCTACGGAGTGCCTCCGGCAGATTGTGTGTTGCTTCAGATTCCAACACCTGATATCTCAGCTGTCTGGTTGCATCACCATCTGGTATGGGGGCTGCAATGCATAGGAGGGAGAGACAGCAGAGGGTTGTAGAGTCAGCCAGCTCAGCCCCATCACGGACACAACCCTCCTCAGCATTGAGGTCACCTTCCCTGCCGAGGAAGGAGGTGTCGGAGTCGGCTGTGTGCCGCTCGGTTCCGTGCTGGGGTGGGGTCTGGCCCCTCCCGTCAGTGCTGCCCCCGGTGTTTGCTCCTGGGAGGACAAGCTGGATTGCGTTCATCTGCAGATGTACTTGTGCAAGATGAGGAATTGCTGTGGGCTTGTCCTTGCAGAAACATGGCTCCAGGACAATATCCAGGTACCATTCCCTTATGACACTCAGGGACTTGGACTATATATTTATAATATTATTATTATTTTTATATATCTTTCAAGCTGTTGTAGTTATTTGTGTTGTGTGTGGCTGTGGGTACTGTGTTTTGCAGCTTGGTCTCAGAGAAATGCTGTTTGGCTGTATTCATGGTTGAATGAAAATTAAATTGGACCTGAAGAAGTAGGTGCCTCAGGAAGGCAGCATTCATCATTAAAGGCATGCCCTCCTCTCCTTGCTACCATAAAAAGAGGGGTAGTTATTACTGGACCTGTACTTGTTAGAGTTCAGAAGAATGTGGGGTGCTGGAGGAACTCAGCAGGCCAGGCAACATCTATGGAAAAGAGTACAGGCGATGTTTTGGGCCGAGACCCCGCTGAGTTCCTCCATTCCTTTCAGTGTGGCTTGGATTTCCAGCACCTGCAGGTTTTCTCTTGTCTGAGATTGAGCGGTGACCTGACTGAATGTTGAAAGGCCTCAAGAGAGTGGATGCAAAGAGGCTGTTTCCAGTAGTGGGGGAGTCCAGGACCAGTGGGCACAGCCTCAGAATAAAGGGACGCCCATTTAGAATGGATGTGAGGAGGATTTTCTTTAGCTGGAGAGTGGTGAGTCTGTGGAATTTGTTGCCACAGGTCTTTAGGTGTATTTGAAGCAGGGGCTGATAGATTCTTGCTAAGTCAGGGTGTGAAGGGATATGGACAGAAGGCAGGAGACGGGGGCTGAAAGGGAAATGGATCGTCCATGATGAAATGGCAGAGCAGCCGCCTAATTCTGCTGCAATGTCTCACAGTCTTACGTTAAACAGGAAATGAGGTAGCCGAGCTGTATACAGCAAGTTCACACCATGTACTAAGAGATTAACAATAACGTGGCCATGGTGTAGCTGATAGACCCGGTCACTCAGAAACCCAGTAACCCAGGCTCAGTCGTGACCTCCAGCGCTGTCTATGTGGAGTTTACACGCTCTCCCTGTGGATTTCTGCGTGCTCAGTTTCCTTCTGTATCCCAATGATGAGCAGGGTTGATGGGCTAATCAGCCAGTGTAAATTGTCCCCAGTGTGCGTCTGAGGGGCAGAATCTGGGGAAGGAGAGGTTATTTATCTATATTTATTTATTTGGAGTTACAGTGCAGAACAGGCCCTTTAGTTATTTATTTATCTGTCTATCTATATTTATTTATTGGGGTACAGCTGAGAATAGACCCTTCCAGCCCTTCAACCTGCACTGGCAGCGGCCCACGCGCTCACGGGGAGAACGTACAAACTCCGTACGAGCAGCGGTAGGAATTGAACCCAGCTTGCTGGTGTCTAATACTGTAACACTAATCACTACAATACTATGCCGCAAACTGGGTGCAGGTGTCCCTGCTTTTTGTAAATCAGGTTAGGGCACGGCGATCTTTGCCCCGTGTCGTCCCGGGGTGGGGCCTCATTTACTCACTCACGTTCCTGGGTGGTTTGGTATCTGGGCAGGTGGGGGGAGGAGGTTAACCCAGACGAGGCATGTAAACTGATCTTTGGCCACACTGCTTTTGGCACAGGGCCCTTGGTGAGTTGGCATTCAGATGGTGTTGTGATCAGCCCCTCCCCCTCTTTAAAAAGAATTGTTAGTGGTTTCTATTTAAGAAAAAGTTCTGCCCTTCTATAAGACTGCTCACATCCAATTCAAGTTGAATTATCGTTCGACCATACAGCCGAATAAGACAGTGTACCTCTGGAGCCAAGGTGTAAAACATACACAGCGCATTCAAAGTAGCGAGCACGCACACAGTCATGCAGAAAAAAAACACGTATATAACCCGAGTCCCTGAGTGACATGTCCCGCAAATTGACGGTGCAGTTCCTGGGAGTGTGCAAACATACGCACGCAATCCAGCCTGTCATTCCACCGACCGAACACCGGAGGGCAGCACCAACGGGAGCCACCAGCCCCCAACTGGGAATGGACGCCACACTTAGCTGCCTCTGGCATCTCCACTCCTGGAGTACAGCTGCAGGCAAGCCTGTGGCTCGTGGCCTAGTCCTCGCCACAACCGAGGCCATGCAGCTCCCTCACTGTCTGTCGCGCCAAGGGAAACAGGCCTGCAGCATCTTGCATTATTGATGTCCAAAGAGAAACATCCAAGTCAACCACCCATGGTCACAATGCCTTCCCGCACCAACTCCCATGCCTTCAGTGCCACCCAGCAACACGGTCTTTGCCCAGTCCAGCACCTCTGCCAATGAACAGCTCACTGGTGGCGTAGACCTGTAATACCCAAAGTTCTTGAAGTCCGGCGTTGTCTTGCAAGTGTGAAAAAGGCATTTAACAAAGAAGAAAGGCCCCCGAGAGGCTGCCCCATCCAAACGCACCACCATCTTACCAGAAGCTTTCTTCTCTGATATCCCTCAATCCTCACAGCCGGCAAAGTACTTTGTTTGTTTATCTGTGTATCTATTTATATATTTAGATTGATTCATTCATTTATTGAGATACAGCATGGAATAGGCCCTTCCAGCACTTTGAGACATGCTGCCCAGCGACCCCCCGATTTAATCTTGGCCTAATCACAGGACAATTTACATTGACCAACTAACCCACCAAGCGGTACGTCTTTGGACTTTGGGAGGAAACCGGAGCACCTGGAGGAAACCCATGTGGTCACGGGGAGAATGTACAAACTCCTTACAGGCAGCGACGGGAATTGAACCTGGGTCGCTGGTACTGTAAAGTGTTAAGTTAACCACTGTGCTACTGTGCTGCCCTGAAGTGAGGTCACATTTGTCACGTGTGAAGCGTGTAGGCGGTTGTTGGGTAGCGGGGGGGGTAGGGGGTGCAAATAACCCCAGCTGGTGAGGGACAACTGTAACGTTCAAGATGATTGTTGATATCTTCAAATTCTAGATTTGTATTTTTTTTCAAGAATTGTCCCAAGTTAAGCAGCTGCCCCAGTTAACCGGAACCTACTGTAGTTAGGAGCACAAGATATAGGAGCAGAATTAGGCTATTTGGCCCATCAAGTCTGCTCTGCCATTTCATAATGGCTGATCGATTTTCCCTTTCAGAAGCAATCTCCTGCCTTCTCCCCGTACCCTTCATCCACTTACTAATCAAGAATCTGTCAACCTCTGCCTTAATTATACCCAATGACTTTGCCTCTACAGCTGCCTGTGGCAACAAATTCCACAGATTCACCACCCTCTGGCTAAAATGGTGGTTGATAGGTTCCTGATTAGCCAGAGCGTGAAAGGTTTTGAGTAGGGGGATGGGGTTAAGAGGGATAGTAAATCAGCCATGATGGAATGGCAGAACAGATTAGATGGACCAAATGGCCTAATTCTGCTCCGGTCTAAACAGCCAATATTTTTGGGCCAAGACCCATCAATAGATGATTCCCCTCCATAGATGCTGCCTGAGCTGCTGAGTTCTTCCAGCAATTTGTGTGGCATGCTTCAGATTTGTACAGAATTTCTTGTGTCATTTAAGCTAGCCAGCTCCTTAAAGCTGTGTAAACTGGTGCCTGTGTGCAGGAGGGAGTGACAGGCCACAAGAGGCTGCCGATGCATATCAGAATCAGATTTAATATCACCGCTGTGTGTCGTGAATCATTGAGGGTGTGTCTTCAGGTTCCTGTACAGTCTCCAATCACCACCTGAAATTCTGCCAGCAATAGTTGTATTGTCAGCTAATTCATAGATGACATTTCAGCCATGCCTCGTCGCACAGGCATGGGTCCAGAGGGAGAGCAGGGCAGTGAAATCTGGAGCAGCATGCAGTTTCCTGAAGGACCTCAGCAGGTCGAGCATCGTCTGTCAGGAGGGAAGGAATTGATGACCGGGGAATGGGAAGTAATGGGAATTTGGTGGGGGGGGGGGGGGGGGGCGGGGCGGAGGATGGGGAGAATGAGGTGGAATAAGATGGGATCAGTGTAAGGGCAAAATGCTGGAGGAACTCAGCAGGTCAGGCAGCATCTGTGGAGGGGAATAAACAGTAAATGTTTCAGGCCGAGACCCTTCTTCAGGCTGGAAAGGAAGGGGGAAGATGCCAGGACCAGGACGAAGGGGGAGGGGAAGTACTGCAAGCTGGCAGGTGATAGGTGAGACCAGGTGATGAGATGGGAGGTAGATGCTCATTAGTCAGCATGGACTCGATGGGATGAACAGCCTGTTTCTATTCTGAAAAAGTCTATAATCAGCCTGATTCCATTCCCCGGCTGTCTAACACATCCAGAAACCTCCCGTACACCCGCCTCGAGCAGTGAGTTCTAACCCCAGCCACTTACTGAGTGAAATTGCATTTCTTTTCCTTGCCCTTTCTCAAATCCTTCTATGAGTTGACATACCATTGATCCTAGACACTGACCCCTTTAACCCATTGACCTTGGATATTGACCCCTTTAACCCACCGACCTTGGATATTGACCCCTTTAACCCATTGATCCTAGACACTGACCCCTTTAACCCATTGACCTTGGAAGTGACCACTTCCCAATCTGTACTGTCAGTGGAAGCTGCCATTGCACTTAAAAATGAAAGATAAGCTTGATAAGCTCTCCCTTATTAGGGAGAGAGAGAAAACCTGTGGTTTGTCTAACGCCGGGTGAGACACGAAGTCTTTGGGGTAACTGCAAGTCTGTGTCTTTGCCATTGCCGAGCTCACGCTTGTGCTCGGAGGTGGTGCTGATGCTAGCTTTTTTTTTGCCGGTGGGGGGAGGGGGGGATTGTTGCTTGCTGCCGTTTACCGGTGGGAGAGGGGAGCTGGGGGGGACTTTGGGGTTCTCACATTTAACTGTCGTTCATTCTTTGGGGCACTTCTCTGTTTTTGTGGATGTTTGTGAAGAAAAAGCATTTCAGGATGTATATTGTATACATTTCTCTGACATTAAATTGGACCTTTGAAGGTTTGATTTGTTAGTTGTGGAGGACAAGCCGCTGGAAATATTGAAAGCAGAGATTGATAGGTTCTTGGTTAGTAAGAGCATTGAAGGTTACGGGGAAAAGGCAGGAGAATAGGGTTGAGAGAGTGGAAATATCAGCAATGATGGTGTGGCAGAGCAGACCGATGGGCCAAATGTTCTGAATCTGCTCCTGTAACTTGTGTCCTATGATTTGTCACGTGTACGTATGGTGTCATTCGTTGTTTGCGTCAACGGCCAGCACAATCCAAGTATTGCGCTAGGGGAAGCCCACAAGTGTCGCCATGATTTTGGCACCAACGTACCACACCCACAGCTTACTAACCCTAACTGGGACGTCTTTGGACTGTGGGAGGAAACTGGAGCACCTGGAGGAAACTGTGTAGTCACAGGGAGAACGTACAAACTCCTTACAGACAACAGTGGGAGAACGTGCAAACTCCTTATAGAAAGCAGCAGGAATTGAACCTGGGTCACTGGCACTCTAAAACGCTATGCTAACTACTACACACCCCTCCAGACTGTTCTTCCCCCTCAAGAGACCCTTCTCATGTTTCATTCCTTCCTATGAAGGAGGCCATTTGGACCATCAGGTCTCTGCTAGCACTGACTAATCCGATCAATCCCTCCCCAGCTTACGTTCCTGTATTGGGTGACGGAGCGGAGATACATCAAAGGAGTTTTAAGGCGCTGCTTCCCTCCACTGGCTTGCAGGTCACCCTTGGGCGAGGTGTAGCACCTGCTTAGCCCCCGAGCAGAGTCATGTGAAGCCATGGGAGCAGGTGGTGGATGGTCGTGTGAACAGCCGGTGCAGGTCACAAGTCCTGGTTACGCGACCACTGACACCAGGCAGACAATCTCTGAAGAGTATTGATAATGGCTGGGGTCACCCATCTTGTAAAGACACTGCCCAGAAGTAGGCAATGGCAAACCACTTCTGTTGAAAAGTTTTGAAGAACAATCATGGTCATGGAAAGACTGTGATTGCCCACGTCATATGACACGGCGCATAATGATGATGATAACATCCCTTCAACCTACTTGTCCAACGGCTCCACGACTAATCACCGTCTGTTACGGTGGGGGTGGGGGGCGGCTACCTGCACCGATTGAAATCAGCTGCCAGAGGGTTGTGAACTCAGTCAGCTCCAACATGGGCACTAGCCTCCCCAGTACACAGGGCATCTTCAAAGAGCGATGCCTCAAACAGACCACCGTCTGTCATTAAATGACCCCCTTCACCCAGGACATGCCCTCTTCTCATTGCTACCATCAGGGAGGAGGTACAGGAGCCTGAAGACACACACTCAATGATTCAGGAACAGCTTCTTCCACCTCTGCTATCCCGATTTCTGAATGGACATTGAACCCATCAACACTACCTCACTTTTTTATTTCTATTTTTGCACTAGTTATTTAATTTAACTATTTAATATATACATACTTACTGAAAAAGTTACAGTTTCTTACTATTATTATGCATTGCAATGTGCTGCTACCACAAAGACAACAAAGTTCATGGGATACCCAGTGATTCTCCAGTAGGGAGTGTATACAGGGTGCACCGTGGCGGGCGGGGGGGGGGGGGGTGGGGTGATTAGCCTTGTCTTTTGGAGGACCAACCAGGCAGTGAAGATTCCTCACGAGCTGGGAGGGTGCTGGCGAGATGTTGCCGTGCCCTTGGATCATTTTAACTCCCCCCTCCTCCTCTGCTCGTTACAGTTCTGATCCTCGAGAAGACAGAAGATGATGACCTCACCAACAAAACCCTGAAGATCACGGACTTCGGGCTGGCGCGTGAGTGGCACCGGACGACCAAGATGAGTGCGGCTGGCACCTACGCGTGGATGGCGCCCGAAGTCATCAAGCTGTCCCTGTTTTCCAAGAGCAGCGACGTGTGGAGGTGAGTCAGAGCCGGAGAATGAACCCAGGCCAGCGAGCAGTCCACACTGCGTCAGTGTCAGAGCACACGCGGGAGCCGCTTTCTCGAGCCCCTTCCCCCGTCCACTGCACAGGCAGAACCTCCCAGTGGCATCCGTTTCAGTTCAGCTTCCCAGTCCCATTCTCATAGATCGATGCACGGTGTCCTCTACAGTCACGACGAGGCCACCCTCAGGGTGGAGGAGCAACAGCCCCTATTCAATCTGGGTAGCCTCCAACCCGATGGCATGAATCCCTCCTCCTCTCCCTCGCCCTCTTCCCCTACCCCTCCCCATTCCCATCTCCCTCACCCTCCCTCCCTCCTCCTCTCCCTCTTCCTCCCCTCAACTATACTCATTCTGCCCCTCTCCCCTCTCCCTCGCCCTCTCCCCTACCCATCCCTCTCCCCCTCCCCTCTTCCCCCTCTCCCTCTCTCCCCTCCCCTCTCTCCCTCTCTCCCTCTCCACTCTCCCCACTCACCCCTCTCCCCTCTTTGCCTCCTCCTGCTCCTCCCCCCTCACTCCCTTCTCTCACTCTCTCCCTCCCTCACTTACACGAACACTCTCTTGCACACTTTCTCACTGACTCTCTCTGGCACACCATTGCTGTCTGTTTCGCGCACTCTAACTCTGTCTCCCGCACACTCTCTCACTCACACTTTCTCCCTCCCAGTTTCGGAGTGCTGTTGTGGGAGCTGCTGACGGGAGAGGTGCCGTACCGGGAGATCGACGGGCTGGCCGTCGCCTACGGAGTGGCCGTGAACAAACTGACCCTTCCCATCCCTTCCACCTGTCCCGAACCCTTCGGCAAACTCATGGAAGGTAGGAGCAGGATCTGATTGTGCCACATCTTGGGGTTGGTTTAATGTTGTCATGTGCACTGAGATACATTGAAAAGCTTTTGTTTGCGTGCTGTCCTGACTGATCATCAAAGGTTTCAGTATATCGAAGCTGTCACATCTAGAGTACTGCACGAAGGTCTCAGGCACGTGCATAGCTAAAGTGCCCAAGACTTTTGCACAGTATGGTAGTAATTTAATGTACTGCACTGTACTGCTGCAAAAAAAAAACAAACTTTGTGACAAATGTGAGTGATGATACACCTGATTCTGATCTGGGTCTCTATTGTGGACTTGGCCACACTCCCCCCTAATCAGGGTCACGCGAAGCCACGGGATCAGGTGGTGGATGGTCGTATGAGCAGCCAGTGTGGATCACATCCTGGTTATGTGACCACTGTCACCAGGCAGACAATCTCTGAAGAGTATTGATAATGACTGGGGTCACCCGTCTTGTAAAGACACTGCCTAGAAGAAGGCAATGGCAAACCAGTTGTGTAGAAAAATTTGCCGAACAATCATGGTGGGGAGACCATGATCACCCACGTCATACGACACGGCACACGATGATGATGATGTCATGCATACATTATGAGGAGACTGGACAGGCTCAATGCAAGCAGGCATTTTCCACTTAGGTTGAGTGAGATTAGAGGTCATGGGTTAAGGGTGAAAGGTGAAATATTTAAGGGGAACATGAGGGGAAACTTGATCAGTGAGGAACAAGCTGCCTTCACAAGTGGCAGATTTGGATTTGATTTCAATGTTTAAGAAAGATGGGAGGGGTATGGAGGGCTATGGTCCTGGTGTAGGTCCTTGGGATAGGCAGATTTATAGTTTAGCACAGACTAGATGGGCCAAAGGGCCTGGTTCTGTGCTGTAGGGCTCTACCACTCTACTTGTCAGTACTGTGCTTGAGGCCTGCCTGAGACCAGTTTCCGGTTTATTGTCACCTACGGTACACATGTATACTGCCAAACGAAACAACGTTCCTCCAGACCAGGGTGCACAACACAGTACATATAACTCACACACAACACATATTACCACAAATAAACTAACAAATAATTAGGTGCACAACGCAGTACATATAACTCACATACAGTAATATGACCACAAATAAATTAACCCATAATAAGGCACATTTACGACACGTTAAAAAGTAAAGAGTATAACGCTGCTGGTGTTTCATGTGTGCTGAGACCTGGGTGATGGCAGGGAGTTCAGTCTCACAGCCTGGGGGAAGAAACTGTTTCCCATCCTAACAGTCCTTGTCCTGATGATACGGTACCTTCTGCCTGAGGTAGGGGGTCAAAGAGATGGTTGGACGGATGGGGAGGATTATTGACGAGGGCCCTGTGTGCACACTGCTCCTGATAAATATCTCTAATGGGTGGAAGAGAGACCCTGATGATCCTCCCAGCTGTCCTCACAATCGTTTGTAGGGACTTGTGGTCAGCTGCCTTGCAATTCCCACACCAGACAGTGATGCAGCTGGTCAGGACACTCCCGGTGGAGCTCTGGTAAAAATTGGTTAGAATGGTGGGAGCCTCACTCACCTCAATCTCCTCAGGAAGTAGTGTTGTGATTTCATGTTGGGGAGTCGGACGGGCTGTGTATACACAGGGTGCAAACCTGTAAAACAATGCACCCAGCCGGCAGCCAAGGCCACTGTGCTCCTCACCGCGAGTGTGTTTGCCTGCAGACTGCTGGAACTCCGACGCACACAGCAGGCCGTCCTTCAGGGACATCGTCTCTCAGCTGGTGGCCATCGAGCAGTCGACCCTCTTCGAGATGCCGCTGGACTCGTTTCACTCGCTGCAGGAGGACTGGAAGCTGGAGATCCAGCAGATGTTCGACGAGCTGCGGACGAAGGAGAAGGTAGGTGGGCTTTGGGCCGGGAGCAGGCTCGGGGGTCCACACTCGCTCACCCTCCAACTCGGATAGACAGTGAGTGGTCCTGGAGGAGATAGCAACAGGCTCGATCGTGTGGAGGTGCTGAGGGTTTAACGCTGGCAGAGCAGAGAAAATGGGGCAATTAAGCAAAAAGGTAATTTGGCCACTCGGGAGAGATTTCAACAGGGCGTTCGACCCGGGACTTCCTGAGGGTCCTTAGCCCAGAACACCAGTCAGAACTGAAGGATTCTTGATGGAACAGGGCTGGGGGTGGGGTGAGTGGTGGCAGGGAGTTCAGTAATCTCATGCCCGACACCCCCAGGACCCTGCAGGGCTCTGAACGCCAGGGACACTGCATCTCTCGTTCCCCCCCCCCCACCCCCGGATGCTGCATCACTTGTTCTCCAAGAAAACTGCACCTCTCGTCCCCCCTCCCAGACACTGCATCTTCCCCCTCTTCCCCAGACACTGCATCCCCCCCCCGGACGCTGTATCCCCTCCCCCAGGACACTGCACACTGCATTCCCCCCAGACACTGCATCCCACCCCCCCGGACACTGCACACTGCATTCCCCCCGGACACTGTATCCCCCCCCCCCAGGACACTGCACACTGCATCCCCCCCCGGACATTGTATCCCCCCCACAGATACTGCATCCACCCCGGATACTGCACCTCCCCCTCTTCCCCGGACACTGTATTCCCCTCCCCCGGACACTGTACCCCCCCAGACACTGCATTCCCCCCCCCCCAGACACTGCACACTGCATCCAACCCCCCCCCCCGGACACTGTATCCCCCCCTGGACACTGCATCCACACCCCCCCCGGACACTGTATCCCCCCCCCCCCGGACACTGTATCCCCCCCCCCGGACACTGCACACTGCATCCCCCCCCCCCGGACACTGCATCCCCCCCCCAGACGCTGCATCCCCCCCCCAGACACTGCACACCCCCCGGACACTGCATCCCCCCCCCCAGACGCTGCATCCCCCCCCCCCCGGACACTGCACACCCCCCCAGCTCTCCCTGTGGCCGTGCCCCCCCAGGAGCTGCGGAGCTGGGAGGAGGAGCTGTGCCGGGCAGCGGTTCAGCAGAGGAACCACGAGGAGCTGCTTCGCCGCCGGGAGCAGGAGCTGGCCGAGCGGGAGATCGACATCGTCGAGCGGGAGCTGAACATTATCATGCGGCAGCTGTACCAGGAGAAGCCCCGCGTCAAAAAGCGCAAAGGCAACTTCAAGAGGAGCCGCTTGAAACTGCGGGACGGGAACCGCATCAGCTTACCGTCAGGTGGGTCCGCGACCTCGCCCATCCCCGTGCCTCAGCGAGCTACAACCGGCAATTCCATCCTCAGTCCTGACCCGACTGCGCTGGATGCGGCAACTGGCCCTTCACCCATCCCTACCCGTACCGCGGGCTAGAGCGGGCCAGTCGGCCCACGATCTCCATCCCTACCCGTACCGCGGGCTAGAGCGGGCCAGTCGGCCCACGATCTCCATCCCTACCCGTACCGCGGGCTAGAGCGGGCCAGTCGGCCCACGATCTCCATCCCTACCCGTACCGCGGGCTAGAGCGGGCCAGTCGGCCCACGATCTCCATCCCTACCCGTACCGCGGGCTAGAGCGGGCCAGTCGGCCCACGATCTCCATCCCTACCCGTACCGCGGGCTAGAGCGGGCCAGTCGGCCCACGATCTCCATCCCTACCCGTACCGCGGGCTAGAGCGGGCCAGTCGGCCCACGATCTCCATCCCTACCCGTACCCCACTGAAATGTCTTCACTGTCAGATGCAAAGCAGCCGCCGTGTGTACGTGATGATCCCACAACCAGCAATGCCATGGGGGGGGCTGTCAATCAAGGGATAAGCACTGAGCCCAGATCAGTGGGCAGGGGGGGGGGGCAGAATTGTCCCGCGGTCACATCTCCCCCTCTGGTTTTCAGACCAGGAAACTCTCCTGTTCCCCCCCCCCCCCACCGTGTCAGTGTGCCCACTTCCTCGACCCCTCTCCTGCAGCCCCGCCTATGTTTGCGGCTCGAGTCCCAGGTCTGCGGAATTGAACCCACGATCTGCAGAGGGCACTGGGCAGCAGGCTGAGCCTTTGCAGGTGTGTTTGTGGGGAGAATGATATTTCCTCGGTAGGAATGGACACAGTTAAATCCGAGTTTAATTATCAGGCAACCATACCCATGTATACAGCCCAACGAAGCAATGTTCCTCTGGGGCCACAGTGCAAAACACAGCACCAACAGCACACAGCACATATGGTTATGCTATGATATAGTTGTGCTTTGTGATTGTTACTGAGGCTGATTTCTGCTTGTTCCAAAGGGTTTGAGCACAAGATCACGGTGCAGGCCTCTCCCACGGTGGACAAGAGGAAGGGGCAGGGGCAGGGACAGGGGCCCGGTGGTCTGAGTCCTCCTGGCAGCCCCCTCATCATCCCCAGACTCCGTGCCATTCGCCGTAAGTCTCCCTGTGGTTCCCACTGCCCCAGTTAAGGTGAATGGGACCCGTAAGTAACTCCAGAATCAGAAACGGGTTTATTCTCACTGATGTACGTCATGAAATTTGTTGTTTGGAGACAGGAGTACATCGCAAGGCACAGGTGCGTAGACCAGGCAGGCATTCTGACAGAATGAGAGAGAGGTAAATGGTGCAAACGAGGAATAGTAAGGTAGTGTTCATGGGTTCAATGTCCATTCAGAAATCGCATGGCAAAGGGGAAGAAGCTGTTCCTGAATCGCTGAGTGCAGATCTTTAGGCTCCTGTAACTTGTTGTTCTTTCCCTCCACTAGCAGCTGGTGCATATCACAAGTCCTGGTTATGTGACCACTGACACCAGGCGGACAATCTCTGAAAAGTGTTGATACTGGGTGGGGAAAATTGGCCAAGAACAGTCATGGTCATGGAAAGACCATGATCGCCCACATCATACAACATGGCGCGTAATGATGGCGTCATAAGACACAGCACAGAATGATGATGTCATACACCACGGCACATGATGATGATGATGATGACTTTGCCCCAGTGGTAGTAATGGGAAGAGGGTATGTTCTCGGGGGTGGGAGTCCTGAATGATGCATTCCGCCTTTTCGTCACATCACCTGTGTAACTGCTGCCGTGCCTTTGTCACAACTGCATCAATGTGTTGGGCCCAGCTACTACAACCTTTGTTCCCCAGATCTACGTGTCTTGCTGCAGAGGGTGGGGGGGGGGGGGACAGCGGGTTTGCACTGCCCTGTTGTATAACTGCGCTCGCCTAGCTGTGTTGTGGGGGTGTGGGGAGGGATTTACCAGTGGGGTGGGACATCTCTCTAGAACCAGACTCACTTACTGCCTGTTACACCGCTGGTGTTTAGAGCAGTAATGAAGGCCTCCATCTCTGGTGGTGTTCAGGGCTTCCTTCATCATGTCAGCAGCTTCCTCTCAGTTTTCACTACTGTCAGTCACACAAGTCCTGGGTGGAGACTCAGGAATACCGTCACACTCAGATGTAGAAAGATTCTTCATTGCCTGTTTCTGTAACAGTTTTGTTTGACCAGTCAGGGTTGTTACGCCTGAGCTGAACCCCCGAACCTGGAGGACCGGTGGACCACTCTTAGTCTGGTCTCTACCCTTTGACCTGTTTGTCCTGGGTGACCCTACCAAGAGCCAAATCATAAAGCCCTGACTCCAGCCAACATAGCTCTCTGGGTCAAGCAAGCCTCCAAAACTGCGACAAGCTAATGGTCATCTTGGCAGTCTGGCACCAGACCTCGAGGTCAGTCCCGGGAATCTCGGTCCTCTCTTTTCCGGGTTCCAGCTCAGTGCTGTTTCTGTCAATGTTGTGAGATCTGCCGAGCTGTAGGGAAGGGACTGACCCTGGAGATACTGTCCTTGTGCAGCAGCATGGGGAATTCCTAAATCCGGATCCCCGACGGAACTCCTGAGAGCACGAGGAGCAGGTGATGAGGTGGGCAAAGACAGACTGGGACACTGGCAAAACGCTAGAGGAACTCAGCAGGCCAGGACAAGACCAGACCATTTATCAAGTCTGTCTCAGCCCGAAATGTCGACTGTTTATTCAGTTCCATAAATGCCGAGTTCCTCTCGCATTTTGTGTGTGTGCGTTGCTCTGGGTTCCAGCATCTGCAAGATCTCTTGTGTTTTAGTGGCCTGGTGCGTT
Source organism: Mobula birostris (assembly GCF_030028105.1). NCBI lineage: Eukaryota > Metazoa > Chordata > Chondrichthyes > Myliobatiformes > Myliobatidae > Mobula > Mobula birostris. The sequence goes on along the minus strand of NC_092381.1, from coordinate 111,281,311 downwards.
GAGGTGAGACATGGGGCTTGTGTTCTGAGACATGGCATGCCTCATTAATGGAGCGACACTGCCCTCTTGTGGGCACTGCAGGTGTGAACTTGAATTCCAAGTTTGTGGAACTTCCATGTAGACACATGTAATCAACATTGATTTCTATAAATGCCTGTATGTAATCACTCCCTTTTATTTCCCTTCTCTTCCTCTCCCCTGCCCTCATCATCTGCCTTCCTTTCTCCCGTGGCCCACTGTCCTCTCCTATCAGATTCCTCCTTTTCAGCCCTTTAACACTTCCACCTAACATCACACACAAAATGCTGGAGGAACTCAGCAGGTCAGACAGTGTCGATGGTCAGAGTAACACACACAAAATGCTGGAGGAACTCAGCAGGTCAGACAGTGTCGATGGTCAGAGTAACACACACAAAATGCTGGAGGAACTCAGCACGTCAGACAGTGTCGATGGTCAGAGTAACACACACAAAATGCTGGAGGAACTCAGCAGGTCAGACAGTGTCGATGGTCAGAGTAACACACACAAAATGCTGGAGAACTCAGCAGGTCAGACAGTGTCGATGGTCAGAGTAACACACACAAAATGCTGGAGAACTCAGCAGGTCAGACAGTGTCGATGGTCAGAGTAACACACACAAAATGCTGGAGGAACTCAGCAGGTCAGACAGTGTCGATGGTCAGAGTAACACACACAAAATGCTGGAGGAACTCAGTGGGTCAGACAGTGTCGATGGTCAGAGTAACACACACAAAATGCTGGAGGAACTCAGCAGGTCAGACAGTGTCGATGGTCAGAGTAACACACACAAAATGCTGGAGGAACTCAGCAGGTCAGACAGTGTCGATGGTCAGAGTAACACACACAAAATGCTGGAGGAACTCAGCGGGTCAGACAGTGTCGATGGTCAGAGTAACACACACAAAATGCTGGAGGAACTCAGCAGGTCAGACAGTGTCGATGGTCAGAGTAACACACACAAAATGCTGGAGGAACTCAGCAGGTCAGACAGTGTCGATGGTCAGAGTAACACACACAAAATGCTGGAGGAACTCAGCGGGTCAGACAGTGTCGATGGTCAGAGTAACACACACAAAATGCTGGAGGAACTCAGCGGGTCAGACAGTGTCGATGGTCAGAGTAACACACACAAAATGCTGGAGGAACTCAGCGGGTCAGACAGTGTCGATGGTCAGAGCAACACACACAAAATGCTGGAGGAACTCAGCGGGTCAGACAGTGTCGATGGTCAGAGCAACACACACAAAATGCTGGAGGAACTCAGCGGGTCAGACAGTGTCGATGGTCAGAGCAACACACACAAAATGCTGGAGGAACTCAGCAGATCAGACAGTGTCGATGGTCAGAGTAACACACACAAAATGCTGGAGGAACTCAGTGGGTCAGATAGTGTCGATGGTCAGAGTAACACACACAAAATGCTGGAGGAACTCAGCAGGTCAGACAGTGTCGATGGTCAGAGTAACACACACAAAAGGCTGGAGGAACTCAGCAGGTCAGACAGTGTCGATGGTCAGAGTAACACACACAAAATGCTGGAGGAACTCAGCAGGTCAGACAGTGTCGATGGTCAGAGTAACACACACAAAATGCTGGAGGAACTCAGCGGGTCAGACAGTGTCGATGGTCAGAGTAACACACACAAAATGCTGGAGGAACTCAGCAGGTCAGACAGTGTCGATGGTCAGAGTAACACACACAAAATGCTGGAGGAACTCAGCAGGTCAGGCAGCGTCTCTGGGAAAAAAGTACAGTTGACGTTTTGGGCGTTGCTCGGATTTCCAGCATCCGCTGACGTTCTCTTGTTTGTGGTTTGACCTCTTCCACCTCTCACCTCCCAGCTTCTCATATCCCCACCCACTCACCCTCCACCTCACCTGGTCTCACTTATCACCTGACAGCTTGTACGCCTTCCCCTCTTGCTCCTTCGTATTCTCTGTTCTGCCGCCTTCCTGATGGGGAGTCTCGGCCCAAAGCATCGACTGTTTATTCCTCTCCATAGGTGCTGCCTGACCTGCTGAGTCCCCCCCCCCCCATTTGTGTGTGTGTTGCTCTGGAATCCTCACCTGCACTTCAAGTACATGTTAGCAGGGACACACACACCTCCTGTACCGTAGAAAGTGGCCACTGCGTGGTTGTTTGTGGTCTTCAGCTGCTAGAGCACTCCAGACCTGCACACCACTGCCGTAACGCCTGATTAATTGAGTTCCTGTCGGCTTGAGCCAGTCTGACCGTTCTCCTCTGACCTCTCTCATTAACAAAGCACTTTCACCACAGACCTGCCACTCACCAGATTTTGATTTTTTGCACCGTTCTCTGTAAACTGTAGAGCAGGAGTTCCCAACCTGGGGTCCACAGACTCCTCAGCTAATAGTGGCGGTCCGTGGCATGAGAAAGGTTGGGAACCCCTGACTCTGGAGACTGTTGTGTGGAAAAATCCCAGCAGATCAGCGTTTTCTGAGATCCTTAAACAAACTCCCCCACCCCCAGTCTGCCACCAACAATCAATCATTCCACGGTCAAAGTCACTCTGATCACATTTCTTCCCCATTCTGATGTTTGGCCTGAACAACAACTGAACCTCTTGACCATGTCAGCATGCTTTTATGCATTGAGCAGCTGCCATATGATTGATTAATTAGATATTTGCATTAATAAGCAGGTGTACCTAGCAAAATGGTCACTGAGAGTAAGTTATCATAAAATGACATAAATTACACAACAGAAAAGGGATCCCACCAGCAAACATATCTTTACTTCCCCCCCACCCCTGCTTTCCGCAGGGATCACTCTCTCTGTGATTCCCTTGTCCATTTGTCCCTCCCCACTTCTAGCCGAAGTGCTACCCCTGCCCAATCACCTCCATTCAGGCCCCAAACAGCCCCTCCAGGTGAGGCAGCACCCCACCTGCAAACCTGCTGGGGTTGTCTGTCTTGTCCAGTGCTCCTGGTGCGGCCTACTCTGCTTTGGTGAGACCCATCATCATAAATTGAGGACCACTTCATCGAGTATTTTTGCTTCATCTGCCAGAAGTGGAACTTACTTGTGGTGAATCATTTTAATTCCCATTCCAGCACTTCAGTCCCTGTTGTGCCAAGATGAGGTGAACCTCAGGGTGGAGGAGCAACACCTTATATTCCACCTGGGTAGCCTCCAACCTGATGGCATGAACGTCGATTTCTCCTTCCAGTGAACCAATTTCCCTCTTCCACTATTCCTCACTCTGGCCTCTTACCTCTTCTCACCTGCCTATCACCTCCCCTGGGTCCTCTCTTTCTTCCCATTCTCCTATTGTCTACTGTCCTCTCCTATCAGATCCCTTCCTCTCCAGGCCCTTATCTTTCCTACCCACCTGGTTTCACCCATCACCTAGCTATCCTCCTTCCCCCTACCCCCCCCCCACATTTTTATTCTGGCATCTTCTCCTTCCTTTCCAGTCCAACAGCACAATACAGGCCCTTCGGCCCACAAAGTTGTGCCGAACATGTCCCTACCTTAGAAATTACTAGGCTTACCCATAGCCCTCTATTTTTCTAAGCTCCATGTACCTATCCAAATGTCTCTTAAAAGACCCTATCGTATCCGCCTCCACCACCGTCGCCGGCAGCCCATTCCACGCACTCACCACTCTCTGCATAAAAAACTTACCCCTGACATCTCCTCTGTACTTACTCCCCAACACCTTAAACCTGTGTCCTCTTGCGGCAACCATTTCAGCCCTGGGAAAAAGCCTCTGACTATCCACACGGTCAATGCCTCTCATCATCTTATACACCTCTATCAGGTCACCTCTCATCCTCCGTCGCTCCAAGGGGAAAAGGCCGAGTTCACTCAACCTATTCTGATATGGCATGCTCCCCAATCCAGGCAACATCCTTGTAAATCTCCTCTGCACCCTTTCTATAGTTTCCATATCCTCCCTGTAGTGAGGCGACCAGAAATGAACACAGTACTCCAAGTGGGGTCTGACCAGGGTCCTATATAGCTGCAACATTACCTCTCGGCTCCTAAATGAAATACAATGTTGGAAAATGCATGGTCATACACTTTGGTAGTAGAAATAAATGTGTGAACTATTTTCTACATGGGGAGAAAATTCAGGAATTTGAGATGCAGAAGGACATGGGAGTCCTTGTGCAGAACACCTTGAAGGTTAACTTACAGGTTGAGTCGGTGATGAGGAAGGCAAATGCCATGTTAGCATTCATTTCAAGAGGTCTAGAATACAAGAGCAGGGATGTGATGCTGAGGCTTTATAAGATACTGGTGAGGTCTCACCTTGAGTATCGTGAACAGTTTTGGTTCCCTCATCTTAGAAAAGATGTGCTGGCATTGAAGAGGGTCCAGAGGAGATTCACAAGGATGATTCCAGGAATGAAAGGGTTATCATAGGAAGATCGTTTGATGGCTCTGGGTCTGTACTCACTGGAATTCAGAAGGATGAGGGGAGGATCTCATTGAAATCTTTCAAATGTTGAAAGGCCTAGACAGAGTAGATGTGGAAAGAATGTTTACAGTCTAGGAATAGAGGGCACAGCCTCAGGATAGAGGGCGCCATTTCAAAACAGAGATGCGGAAAAATTTTGTTAACCGGAGGATGCTGAATTTGTGGAATTTGTTACCACAGGCAGCTGTGGAGGCCAGGTTGTTTGGGTGTATTTAAGGCAGAGATTGATAGGTTCTTGATTGGACATGGCATCAAAAGTTACAGGGAGATGGCTGGGAACTGGGGTTGAGGAGATTAAATAAGAGGGTCAGCCATGATTGAATGGTGGAGCAGACTCAATGGGCCAGATGGCCTAATTCTGCTCTTGTGTCTTATGGTCTTATGATGTCAGCAGGTGATGTCTGATAACTGTGGTCCACGGGTCCAATGAAGGCTGGAGGCCCAGACTGTACAGTGTTTGGAGGACTGTCTGTGTGTGTGGGTAGATAGGAGGGAGGAAGGGGCTCGTTTTGTTGCTGCTGAACACCGTGGACACACTAAGTTGGCGCCGGAATGTGTGGTGACGCTAGCGGACTGCCCCCAGCACGTCCTTGATTTGTGTTGGTTGTGAATGCAGTGGTGCTTTTCACCATATGTTTGATGTACACGGGATATAAATCTGAATCTGCACCTGAATGTTAGTGCAAACTGAGGTAGGCATAATCCGATGGAGAGGGAGCGATTTTCAGGTTGAGGGCAGTGGAAAGAAGCCATTGTTGAATGGTCCCAGAATGCACCTGAACACTTAACAGCCGACAAGGTATTTCATAACCTGTCAAAGCTGAGGCATTGTGGGAAATTCTGTAGCATCCAATATCAAAGACCCCCATCCGGGCCTTGCTCTCTTCTCACCACTGCTACCATTGGGCAGGAGCCTCAGGTCCCACACCACCAGGTTCAGGAACAGTTATTACCCCACAACCATCAGGCTCCTGAACCAGTGTGGATAACTTCACTCACCACAATGAGCCTCAGGTCCCACACCACCAGGTTCAGGAACAGTTATTACCCCACAACCATCAGGCTCCTGAACCAGTGTGGATAACTTCACTCACCACAACTCTGAACTGATTCCACAACCTACGGACTCATTTTCAAGGACTCTTCATCTCAGGTTCTTGATATTTGCGGGTAAAACTCTCTCACTATTGAGCACGTCTGCACAAAACACTGTCTTTACAAGGCGGGTGACCCCAGCCATTATCAATACTCTTCAGGGATTCAAACAACACACATCAAAGTTGCAGGTGAACGCAGCAGGCCAGGCAGCATCTCTAGGAAGAGGTACAGTCGACGTTTCAGGCCGAGACCCTTCATCAGGACTAACTGAAAGAAGAGCTAGTAAGAGATTTGAGAGGGGGAGGGGGAGATCCAAAATGATAGGAGGAGGGGGAGGGATGGAGCCAAGAGCTGGACAGGTGATTGGCAAAAGGGATATGAGAGGATCATGGGACAGGAGGTCCAGGGAGAACGAAAAGGAAGAGGGGGGAGAATACCCAGAGGATGGGCAAGGCATATAGTGAGGGGGACAGAGGGAGAAAAAGGAGAGAGAGAAAAGGAATGTGTGTATATAAATAAATACCGGATGGGGTATGAGGGGGAGGTGGGGCACCAGCGGAAGTCTGAGAAGTCAAGGCACTTCACCTGTGAGTCGGCTGGGGTGATATACTGCGTCCAGTGCTCCCGATGTGCCTTGACTTCTTAAACTTCTGCTAATGCCCCACCTCCCCCTCGTACCCCATCTGTTATAGTGAGACGGAGTGCCTTATATCTCTCTGGAGTAATTATAATTACAATAAATTATTTATTCAGCACTTTTAATACAGACGATATAGTTCAAAGTGTTTTACAAAGTGCAATCATCCATGGAGGGAACAAAGAGTCAACATTTTGGGCCAAGACTCTTCATCAGTCTCTCAGCCCAAACGTCAATTGTTTATTCCTGTCCGTAGATGCTGCCTGACCCGCTCAGTTCTTCCAGCATTTAGATGCCCAGTGTATTGCTCTGGATTTCCAAGCATTTGCAGAATCTCTTGTGTTTATGGAAGGCTGGAGGAATTCAGTGGGTCGCGTGGCATCTCGAAGTTCAAAGAAGTTCAAGATACATTTATTATCAAAAAGTAGGTACTCAACCTTGAGATTCATCTCCTTACAGGCAGCCACAAAACTAAGAAACCCAATAGAACCCATTACAAAATAGAAGTCTGTCAAACACCCAGTGTGCGGAGAAAAAAAAACACAAATTGTGCAAACAGTAAGAGTGAGCAAAGATCATTCAGAACTGAAGTTCAAGAAAGTGATTCCACAGCCACGAAGCCGGCAGCCCGATAGCTGCAGGCCGCAGCCTCGGTTCAGCGCAGAGACGAGTGAAGTTCATGGAGAGACGAGCTGAACAGTCCCATCCCTCGCCTGCAGCCCCTGACCTTTCCAATCTGGCCCGGTGCTTAAATCGTCCAAACCTGATGTCGTTCCTCACTCTGAGACCCAGATCCTGCTGCTTCAATATACTGTCAGGCCTGGCCCCTGCCGCCTCGATTTGACCATTGACATTTGAGGCTGGGACCCTTTATCTCGACTGAAAACACCCACAAGACAAAGGAGCAGACTTAGGTCATTCAACCTATCGAGTCTACTCTGCCACTTGCTTTCCCCACAGATGCTGCCTGATCTGCTGAGTTTCTCCTGCATCTTGTTTTGTGTTCCTGAGGAAACGTTCAGCTACCACACACGGCAGTGAGCATATAACACTGGACAACACATTTTTTTCAAAAGGGTTGCTTCCTCAGAATTTTTTTTGGTAATGATAGACCGCTTGAAGCTGAACACAAATATAATTTCAGACCACTTGCACCACAGAGGAATTTGGAGAAATGAGAAATTAACTTTTATTGAATATGATGTGTTTAATTGCATAACAGTGTTGTCACTTTGCAATAGTTCAACCGAGCTAAAAATGTTTGGTTGTACTCAGTTTCTGAGTCTCGCTTAAGTGTCCAACAATAATCAGCCAGCATTGATGGATTCCAGTTGCCCTGATACCGTTTCTCCATGACCGCAATGTCCTGGTGAAACCTTTCACCATGCTTGTCACTGACAGCACCAAGATTTGCAGGGAAGGAGTTTAAATGGGAATGCAGAAAACGAATCGTTAGTGACATGTTGCACTTCATGGTTTTGTGTGCTTGAAGCATGCTTTCAACCAGCTGCATGTAGTCTGGTGCTCCGTAGTTGCCAAGAAAACTTTCAACAACTTTAATGCCTTCCATGTGATTTTCTCCGGTCCCACTAAAAGTTCTTCGAATTGCCTGTCATTGATGACCTTCTGACTTGTGGACCAACAAAAATGCCTTCCTTAATCTTAGCATCAGTTATTCTGATTTGAATTATGAATTGAAATAACAAATATAGGCGATTTTTAAAAAAATGGTGCGTGATAGGGAAATTTTCATGGTGATTTTCCCAGAAGTATTCAGGAAGCAAAATCTTTTTTGTCCAGTGTTAACGGCTTCAGTTAAAGGCAAAATATCTGGTGAACTCGCCTGTGAGATTGCAGCCATGAATTTCTCTGTGTCCACCCGCAAGGTCAGATAATTCCTCACCTGAAAGGCCACATCAGTAACACTGCAGCCCTGGCACCCAGAGTTTGACGTGTGAGGGTCGGGGAGCTGGACGTGAACCCACGATCTGCTGCCCGTGGGCGAAGGCGTGACCCACTGGGCTGCGACGTCAGCGAGGGGTGCTGCGGCCTGGTGCGTGACTGTGTTGTTTCCCCTTTGGCAGTGACTCCGGGCGAGGGCTGCCAGACCTGGGGCCGGACTGCGGTGTACAAGCAGGAGGAGCTCGAGGGCCACAAAAAGAAGGGGAGAACGTGGGGGCCCAGCTCGACTCAGCCAAAGGAGCGGCTTGGCGGTGAGGAGAGGTGAGTTCTTCAGGAAGGCCAATGCAATGTTGACAAGTACTGAACATAAACCAGCGTTAGAGGTGATGAGAGGCACAGATTGGGTGGACAGCCAGGGACTTTTTCCCAGGGCCAAAATGGCTTACACCAGGGAGCATAATGTTAAGGTGATAGGAGGAAAGAATAGGGGAGGATGTCAGAGATAGTTTTTTTTAACACAGAGAGTGGTAGGTGTGTGGGGCACCCTGCCAGAGTTCGAAGAGTCAGATACATTAGGGACGTTTAAGAAACCTGGAGGACCAGTGGACCTCTCTTAGTCTGGCCTCTACCCTTTGACCTGCTTGGCATGGGTGACCCTACCAGGAGCCAAAGCACAAGACCCTGACTCCAGCCAGCATAGCTCTCTGGGTCATTGAGGCACGCAAGCCTCCAAACCCTACGACGAGGTTGTGGTCCTCTTGGAGCTTATAGTAGAGTGGGTAACAGAAATTGGACCTTACAGAATTCACAAATAACCACCAAAAATCAGGGCGGTGGAATAAAAAATTGCCCTAGTGTGGCCTTGTGGGCCCGATTTCTCACTGGTGTTGCTAACCGAAGGGTCGCAGGGAGCTGGAGCGTCGAGACAGCGGGTGTGGCTGTCAGAGGCCTCTCCACGGGTGATGGCTGTGGTAGGAGTGATATCTCTCCCTCTCCCTGTCTCCCTCCCTCTTTCCCTCCACCCAAGTCTCGAGTCAGCGGGACTCAAAGTGGAAGCAGCACTACGGTCTGTAACATGGAAACAGCGACTGTTTGTCTTCCCTCGCACTGTGGAAGCAGTGATATCTGTCTCTCACCTGTCAGTGAGAGAGAGGGCCTGTGGGATAGTGAACTGTTGGGATGAACAGTTAGTTTTTGATGGACTGTAGACCATAGTCTCTCCTTTGGACTTTGCTGGTGCTTGTAGGGTGGCTGGTGGGAATGGTGATGTTTTACGCTAGAATAAGTGGGGGGAGGGGAGGGTTGATGCTTTGCTGTTTCTTGTGCTGGAGGGGGTTCGGGGTTCTAACTCTTTCTGTCGTTCATTCTTTTGGGGTTTTTTTCTGTTTCGTGGATGTCTGTGGAGAGTAAGAGTTTCAGGTTATATATTGTATACGTTCCCTGATATTAAATTGAACCGTTGAACCATACGAAATTTATGGGGTCGGGATTGGAGGTAAACAAACAGAAACTTATTTTTTTCAACTTGCATTTTTAAATGGACCTGCAGAGAACTTGACTTTGTGTTATCAGAATCAGACTTAATATCACTGATGTATGTTGTGAAATGTGTTGTCTTTGCGGCAGACCTGCATTGAAATACATGATCATATAGAGAAAAAAATTAAAAATAAGCAAGTAAGTCAGTAAATCATTACAGTAAGTATATATTTGTATATTAAGTAGTTAAATTAAAGATAGTGCAAAAACAGAAATAAAAAGTAGTGAGGTAGCGTCAGTGGGTTCAATGTCCATTCAGGAATCGATGGCAGAGGGGAAGATGCTGTTCCTGAATCATTGAGTGTGTGTCTTCAGGCTTCTGTACCTCCTCCCCAAAAAAAAGCTTTTGACTGTAATGTAACCCAACTACAGCGTCATCAATCAGGGTTCAGTCCTCGCCGCTGTCTGTTGGGGGTTTGCACGTTCTCCCCATGACCACACGGGTTTCGTCCGGGTGCTCCGGTTTCCTGTCACATTCCAAAGACATACGGGTTAGGATTAGTAACATGGGCATTGGTGCGATGGCATCGGACACTTGGGGGCAGAGTTCGTTGTTGGCGCTGTTGGGCGTATTCTGGAGTTAGAGTATAAAGCAAATGCTAATTGCAACAGCAACCAGTCTTCAGGCCTGAATGATTGTCAATGGAATTTAAAATGGAGCTCAGATCAGTGGTGTTCCTGGACTTGATTACAAGGCAGGAAGCACTCCGTTGACCTAAGATGACTGCTTATGGATGAATGCAGCTCAGAGAGAACAGTAGTTAACATTCAAAATGCCGGGGAACTCATTAAGAGAACATTTGCTTTAATCACCATGTGTACATGGAAACATACAGTGAAATGTGTCATAAAACAACAGTCTGCAGATGTGCTGGGGGCAGATCACAATATTGCCACACTTCCAGCAGGTCAGGCAGCGTCTACGGAGGTGAATACTAAACACCAGAGAGCCTCCAGATGCTGGGAATCTTGAGCGACACACACAAAACACTGGAGGAACTCAGCAGGTCAGGCAGCATCTACAGAAATGAATAAACAGGCGATGTTTTGGGCTGAGAGTCACGAAGAAGGGATCCACTCTGAAACGTCGATGGTTTATTCATTTCCATGGACGCTGCCTGACCTGCTGAGTTTCTCCAGCGTTTTGTGTGTGTTCCCAGCGCTGAATAAACAGTTGATGTTTCAGGCTGCAAGGAATTAATTTATTATTGTCATCTTCACTGAGATATAGTGAAAGGTTTTTGGTTGCATGCCATCCAGACAGAATATTTCACACGTAGGACTATAGGACATAGGAGCAGAATTAGGCTATTTGGCCCATTGAGTCTGCTCTACCATTCTATCATAGCTGTTTTATTTTCCCTCTCAGCCCCATTCTCCTGCCTTCTCCCCTGCATAAGTACTGTCGAGTATCTCTCCATGAAGTCTCACAAAACACAATAGCAACACTGAGTGGATCTTCATCAAGCACCTTCATTACTTGGAAGGGGAAAGTTCACGTCCACTCCCACCAGGGATGGCTGGAGACTTCCAACACACCGTTTACAAAGCACTATTTTCATATATGAGAATGAGGTGAGGTTACTACTTCCTGCGAGCTCCGTCCATCCGGTCATCTGCCATCTGCGGCTGAGTTGTCTCTGCTACTTGCTTATCCTTGCACAATGTTCGGTCCACTGGGTGCTTGTAGTCACGTATTCCTTCAGTGAGCACATTTCTTGTAGCTTCCTCTTACTACTTTAATCACGTACATAGATTGCAACATATTAGCTTGGCACTCTGGGGTTGTACAACTCCATTTTGTCACATCAAACAGTTACGAAGTTCAATGCATATTCCCACAATGTACAGAGGTGTACTTAGGAAAACAGAGCACAGAATAGCGTGTTACAGTTACAGAGAGAGCGCAGCGCAGGTAGACACACCAAGTTCAGGACCCACAACCATTCAGGAGCCTTATAACAGCTATCCCTGAGCCTGGAGGTACGTGTCTCAAACTTTTGGATCTTCTGCCCTTTGGGTGGTAGGAAAAGGGAGAAAACACTTGCAAATTTCTACAGATGTACCGTGGAGAATGTGCCATTCTAACTGGCTGCATCACCGTCTGGTTTTGGGGGTGGGGGGGGGCTTCACTGCACAGCATCAAAGTAAGCTGCAGAGAGTTGTAAAATCAGTCAGCTCCATCATGGGCACTAACCTCCATGGTATCCAGGACATCTTCAAGGAGCGACGCCTCAAAAAGGCGGCATCCATCATTAAGGACCCCCATCACCCAGGACATACCCTCTTCTCATTGCTACCATCAGGAAGGAGGTACAGGAGCCTGAAGACACACACTCAACGATTCAGGAACAGCTTCTTCCCCTCTGCCATCCCATTTCTGAATGGACATTGAACCCAATAACACTAACTCACTACTTTTTAAAAAATTTCTATTTTTGTACTGCTTATTTAACTGTTTAATATATATACTTCCTGTAATTCAGTTTTTTAAATCTATTATCATGTATGGCAATGTACTGCTGCTGCAAGTTTAAAACTTTCATGACATATGCCGATGATATTAAACCTGATTCTGATGTCTGGGCTGGGAGAGGTCTTTAGCTGCTTTCTCAAGGCAGAAAGAATCATTAGAAGGGAGGCCGGTTTCCGTGACGGGCTGAGCTTTTGTGGACTGAAGCTCCCAGTCAGATATTCCTACAGGGTGGGTGTGCATTCGATCTGGGGCGACGATATCCTCAGAATTGGAATCAATTTTATTCCTAGGACAGAGTCAGTGTGTGTTCAATTTGGGGTGACGATATCCTCAGAATTGGAATCAGTTTTGTCATCACTAACGTGTCGTGAAATTTGTTGTTTTGTGGCAGCAGTACAGAGCAAAAGTATTTTTTTTAAATACTTTGAGTTTCATTAAGAAATGTATAAAAATAAATAAGTAATGTAAAACAAGAGGAAAGAGGTGATGTTATGTTTGTCCGTTCAGAAATCTGAAGGCAGAAGGGAAGGAACTGTTCCTAACGTATTGAGTGTGTGTCTTCAGGCTCCTGTTCCATGTCCCTGATGGTAGCAATGAGAAGAGGGCACGTCCTGGGTGGTGGGGGTCCATAATGATGGATGCCACCTTGAGGCTCTGCTTTTTGAAGCTGTCTTCGTCGGTGGGGAGGCTAATGCCCATGGTGGAGCTGGCTGAATTTACAACTCTGTGTGGCCTTTTCCGATCAATCCCACGTATTCGGGTGTTGAAGCTTTCAGGGTGCTTGCGTTTGCTGATCTCCGACCGTACGTTTGCTTTTTGACGTTCGCAGGTTGAAGTCTCTGGGAGATGGCAGCAAGTTCTGGTCATCCAGTGCCCCAAGTTTGGGGAAAAGCCCCCGGCACCTTCCCATTACAATGGGATTTGCGAGTCTCACCGAGATGGGTAAGTAGTCAAGCACATGCTTAAACTGAGAGGTACAGAAATCGCGACTCTCCCCGCAGTTGGGTGCTTCAGGAACACAAGACAAGGTTGGCGGGATGGTGCACAAACAGGGAAATTTACCGGGCTTCCTGAGGGTGGATTCCTGCTGGGAAAGACTTGGGAAGAGGTGGGATGAGACTGGTCTGGAGATCTTCCATTCACAACCTAGGCGCATGCCCAGTATCTTCCATTCAATGAAGTCTCCTGTTTTGAAATTGAAGGGTAGAAGGCAAAATGAGATCACAAAAATCAGCAAAGCCAATCACGACCGCATCACCAGAATCAGAATCAGGTTTAATATCACTGACGTGAAATCTGTGGTTTTGTGGCAGTACAGTGAAATGCATAAAATACTATCAATTACAATAAAAATAGACAGTATAAAAATAGCACAAAAAAGAGAAAATTAATAAGTGGCCATGGGCCATTCAGAAATCTGATGGCGGTGGGCAAGAAGTCATTCCTAAAATGTTGAGTGAGTGCTGTTAAGCTTCTGTACCTCCTCCCTGATGGTAGCAATGAGAAGGAGGCTTGTCCTGGGTGATGGGCGTTCATGATGGATGCTGCCTGCTAGGGGCACCGTTCTCTGAAGATGTCCTGGATGCTGGGGAGGCTCGTGCCCATGATGGAGCTGACTGAGTTCGCAAACCTCTGCAGCTTTTTTTCCGACTTGCACCTCCATACCAGATGGTGATACAACCAATCAGAAGGCACTCCACAGTACTTATGCCATTGGCATTTAGGGCAGCAGTGAAGGACCCCCATCTCCATCTGTCCATACACAGATAAAGGAGGATTCTTCACTGCTGTTGTTTATTGACCAGTCAGGGTTGTTGGCCCTGAGCTGACCCCTCAAACCTGGAGGACCGGCCGACCACTCTGAATGTGGCCTCTACCCTTTGACGTGGGTGACCCTACCAAGAGCCAAAGCATAAAGCCCTGACTCCAGCCAACATAGTCCTTCAGGTCATTGAGGCACGCAAGCCTCCGAACCCAGTGAAATGGTCGTGATGCTCTTGGAGGACTCCACAGTACATCTGTAGAAATTTGCTAGAGTCTTTGATGACATACCAAATCTTCTCAAACTCCTCATGAACTATAGCAGCTGGCATGTCTTCGTAATTGGGTTGATACGTTGGGGATGTTATTGAGAGGTGACTGTATAAGCCCAAGAGAGAACTCCCCTCCTCCTCCTCCTTGCTCAAACACACCAAAATCCAGAGAGGTGACATATCCACCAGAATATTTGACACCCATCCAACTCAATCAGTTATACAGCTCTTCAAATCGTCCATACTGACCATAGTGTCCATCTCAGCCAGTTCCCTTTGCCTCTCTCTATTGCCCACACACCTGCCCAAATGCCTTTTAAATATTGTTGGGAGTTATTCCACAGGGAAACACTAACAGGTCCTTGTGGAAATGAACAGTCCTGACAAAGGGTCTCAGCCTGAAACGTTGACTGCTCGTTTCCACAGATGCTGCCCAACCTGCTGAGTTCCTCCAGCGTTTTGTAGGAGGATACAAGATGGATGGGCGGGATCCGTCATAATACCTAGGGCCCTGCATATGCAGCCCTCCTGATAGATGCCCCCAGTGAATTATCGAGAGACCCTTATGATCCTCTCGGCCATTCTTATCATCCTTGTAGAGACTTCCGATCTGATGTTCGGCTGCTCCCAGACCAGATGGAGATGAGTTTGTCAGGATGCTCTCCATGGTGCTCCTGCAAAATTCAGTTAAGATAGGGGTGTCTGTGGTCCTGGTGATTTTGTACACCTTGATAAGGCCACTGCTCAGTCCTCTAAACTCCTAGGAATAGAGTCCTAACCTGCCCAACCTGTCCCTCAAGTCCCTGGTGAAGTTCCATCGAACTTCTGTCCACCCTTTAATGACATAACGTCTGACCAGCTTGTGGTCCTGTTTGGACCAGGTTAGGCAGGCATGAGTTTTAAGTTGATACCCTGACAGACCCCCTGTGTACCAGAATGGCATTGCCACCCCTCCTGAGTCCCCGTCTCCGGGGGAGAGACAGTAAGGCACAGCAGCAGGACTGGGCTCTTTGGCCATCAACGTGCAGGTAAATCTTCTCGTGTCCTGAAGTCTGAGCTTGGCACGGTAACCCTCAACATAGTCTCCCTTTTGCCCAGAGGGAGTGTCGGATCCTGATGCTTTTAATCCAAGGTTCTTTTGTATTTTCTAGAGGCACAAAACTTGGCACTTCACGATCGTTTTATTAAGCACTAATAGAACAAAGAAAATTGGAAACATAGAGAAGGAGAGGTCTAGTAGAGGAAGGAAAAGCAGAAGCGATGTAGTGGGCCAACGTGTTCAACTCTTTTTATACCATAGATAAGGAACATTCCATTCAAATTTGTAGATAAGAATTTATTTTTTTTCTTGTACTCTGTATTCTTATATATATATAAATTAATAAAAATATTGGAACAAAAAAATTAACCAATCAGACAGCCCCTCTTCAAATAATTCAATGCCAGGGAACATTCATATAGAATTGTAACCACAACAGGGTACACTGAACAATTGCACATATATACGGTGACCATTAGGAAGCATACTACACAGTTACATGCATATGGGTTCTCTTGTTCGTTACGTGCCATGTCTTATGACGTGGGCGATCACTGTCTTTCCATGACCATGATTATTCTTGGCAAATTTTTCTACAGAAGTGGTTTGCCGTTGGCTTTACAAAAAGGGTGACCCCAGCCATTATCAATACTCTTCAGAGACTGTCTGCCTGGGGTCAGTGGTCGCATAACCAGGACTTGTGATATGCACCAGCTGCTCATACGACCATCCACCACCTGCTCCCATGGCTTCACGTGACTCTGTTCGGGGTGGAGGGGAGGGGTGTCTAAGGGGGTGCTGCTCCTTGCCCAAGATGACCTACAGGCTAGTGGAGGGATGGAGTGCCTTACACCTCCTTTGGTAAAGACACATCTTCCCCACCCGGCCACCCGACTGGTAGTTATATAAAATGCAAGCAGACAATTAATTGTTAAACTGCAAAGAAAATAACAAAGAGTAATTGGCTGCAAAGTTCTCGGGAAGGCCTCGTCAGAGATGGGAGCACAGGCATGATCTTCATTTTGTTCAGGGGTGGGTTGGCTGCTGATTAACGAGCTGCGAGCATGTCTCCCCTCACTCACTCGCTCTCTCCCTCCGTCCCTCCGCAGAGGGCCTGACTCCCAGCACAGGAGGATCCCAGCGCCCACTCCAGTCTCCAGGCCTCCAGGACAGTGAGGGGAGCACGGCAGAGGAGTGCCCGACCCTACTGCCAGGGTTGGGGGACAGCCCGAGCCGGGGCGCTCATCGGCGGAGAAGGGATCTGGCGCTCCTGGGCTGCGCCAGCATCCTGAGCTCGGTGGGGCTAGGCCTCGACCTGCTGGAGCTGGGCCGGCAGCAGTCCGCACAGGAGGAACAGGAGGCCCGGGAGGAACGACGCAGGCCCGAGGGCCTCTTCCAGTGGGGAGGCCGCAGCCGCTGCTCCAGCAGCCCCAGCCGCCGGCCCTCGGCCTTGCCTTCTCTGGAGGTCTCCTCCTCCGTCACCCTCCTCTCCCTCTCCTCCTTCTCCGACTGTAACTCCACTCGCTCCCTGCTGCGCTCCGACAGCGAGGAGGCCGGTGGAGGGGACCAGGAGGAGGGGTCGCAGAGTACCACTGCCCCCCGTGGCAACCCGCTGGTGGACCTGGCCGCCGAGAGCTTCAAAAAGGAGCCTGGGCTGTCCCTCACCCCCACCCATGTCAGCGCTGCCTCCGCCGTCAGCCACCGGCACAGGAGGATCCCGTCGGACGGTGCGATCCGTCACCCCGCACCACAGGGACGGGCGCACAGGAGGACTCCGTCAGATGGCAGTTCTCAGGACCTGACAGGAGCAGGTAAGCGACTGGGTCCATTTCTTCCACCCTCCTCGCACTCCCCTCACACCCCTTCCTTTCCTCCCCAACCTCGGCATCTCCCCCTCATCCCTCCTTCCTTCTCCCGTCTTTCTTCGCCCTTTCCCACTCCTCACTCCACCCTCCTCCGCACCATTTCCTTTCCCTCCTCCTACCATACCTCTTCCCTCACCATCCTCCCCAAACCTTGCCCCCTCGTCTCCCCAAAACCCAACCCCCTCCCCCCTCCTTCCCTTCCCCCCCTCGCCCTACTCCCCTCTTTGGGCCCCCTTTTTCCTCCCCCTTGCTTTCCTTCCATCACATCCCAACCCCTCACCTCCTCTCCAAGTCCTGCCCCATCCTCCTCTTTCTCTTCCCCCTCACCCTTCCACCCTCTCCCCTCCAACCTACCCTTCACCCTCCCCCTCACTTACCCCTCCTCTCCCACCCTCTTCCTCCCCTTCCTCCTAAACCTCTCCGAAATTGGATGGCAGAGGGGAAGAAGCTGTTCCTGAAACATTCAGTGTGTGTGGCAATGAGGAGAGGGCATGTCCTGGGTGCTGGGGAGTGGGGGGCGGTGACGGGGGTCCATAATGACAGACGCCGCCTTTCTGAGGCATTGCCTTTTGAAGATGACCTTGATACTGGGGAGGCTGGTGCCCACAATGGAGATGGCAGAGTTGACAACACTCTGCGGCTTTTTCCGGTCCTGTGCGTCGGTGCCTCTAATATAGCCATACACACATGTATCTATGTATGTGTGTGTGTATATATATGGCTATATTTAAGAGGGAGTTAGATATGGCCCTTGTGGCTACGGGGATCAGGGGGTATGGAGGGAAGGCTGGGGCGGGGTTCTGAGTTGGATGATCAACCATGATCATAATAAATGGCGGTGCAGGCTCGAAGGGCCGAATGGCCTACTCCTGCACCTATTTTCTATGTTTCTATCAAAGTGTACATATATCAGCACGTACATCCCTGAAATTTGCTTTCTTGCCGGTATTGTTCATTAAGTCCAAGAACCACAATATTCTATGAAAGACCACACCCAATAGGGCAGACAACCACAATGCAAAAGACTGTAAATACAAAAGAAGAAAAAATAATAATAATAAAGAAATAAGCAATAAATATGGAGAGCATGAGCTGAAGAGTTCATGAATGTGAATCCATACGTTGTGGGAACATTTCGATGATGTGACAAGTGAAGTTATCCTGTTTAGTTCAGGAGCCTGATGGTTGAGGGGTAGTAGCTGTTCCTGATCCTGGTGATGTGAATCCTGAGGCTCCTGTACCACCTTCCTGGTGACAGCAGCGAGAAGAGAGCCTGGCCTGATGCTGGGCAGGCTGGAGCCCAAAGTAAGGAGGAAATATGCCCCCTGTGGATCCTCGATCCCGAGGACCAGGATGCTGAGTCACTGGCTTTGGTTTTTGGAAACTGGAGGATTTGGTAAGGTCAAGAAGGGAAGGGAATGACCCCTAGGCAGGTAGCGACGAGAGTTCAATCCCAGCCTCCGGCGCTATCTACTTGTTCTACTTGTGACCAGGTGGATTCCCCCGGGTGCTCTGGTTCCCTCCCACGTCCCACGACGTGTGGTACCACTGAGATGATTGGTCGCTGTAAACTTCCCTTGTGGGTGTCCAGAGAGTCAGGGTGTTACTGGGCAGCTGTTAGAAAATGGGTCGCAGTGATATAAGTGGGGTGGGGAAATAGGGCTGACGGGATTGGTCAGCACTGGCCAATGGTCCAATTGGTTTTCAGCTCTGACCAATGGTCCAAGTAGTCTTCAGCTCTGACCAATGATCTGTATGGTCATCAGCTCTGACCAGTGGTTCCAGTGGTCATCAGCTCTGGTCAGTGGTCCCAATGGTCATCAGCTCTGACCAATGGTCCCAATGGTCATCAGCTCTGGCCAGTGGTCTGTATGGTCATCAGCTCTAGCCAATGGTCCCAATGGTCATCAGCCTCTGGCCAGTGGTCTGTATGGTCATCAGCTTTGACCAATGGTCCATATGGTCATCAGCATTGACCAGAAGTCCCAATGACCTTCACAGTAAAGAAATAAAAATGAGAATGCTGCCTTTAGGGGCAGAACAGGCTGGAGGGGCACAATGGTTGGCAAAACACTCTACAGCAGCAACGATCGGGTTCAAATCCCACCGCTGTCTGTAAGGAGTTTGAAGGAGTCCGCGTAGGTTTCCTCTGTGTTCTGCAGTTTCCTCCCACATTCCAAAGACATACGGTTTGGGATTATTGCGTTATGGGCGTGCTATCTTGGCTCGAGAAGCGTGGCGACACTTGCGGGCTGCCCCCAGCACATCCTCAGACTGTGTTGGTCACTGATGCAAACGCCACGTTTGGCAGTACATGTGACAAATAAAGATAATCTGTATCGTATTTGGGATCTGATGTCCGTCCCGGTTAGTTGGCCACTGAGCTACTATCCACCACAGTGCACTCACCTTGTCTTCTCCTTCCTTCCCAAGGCTCTCTGAAGGATCCCTCGGAGATCCCTCGACTCCCGGACCCTGCCTCCTTCCTACCCCCCATCCTGCGGCAGAAGGCCTCGGACAAGAACGCGGCGCTGGAGAGGCCAAAGACACTGGAGTTTGCACCCAGACCCAGGCCTTCGGCGGGGAGGCCCCGGATCGACCCCTGGCGTTTTGTCTCCCTCAGCCGGACCCTCAGCTCTTCACCAGCCAGCAGCACCGAGACACCCAGCAACACTGACTCTGGCGGCAGCACAACTGACGAGAGACTCTGTCCCTCCGGTCTATCCGGCTCGGACACGGGACGCAGCCTGCTGGACACGGACATGGAAGGGCAGACAGCGGACGGGACGCTGCCTCTCTGCCGAGCCGATCTGGCTCCCCACAAGGAGTCTATCTACAGCGTGGAGGAGGGTCATATGCGTTGAGACCACCAGGCCCCAAACACGTTGCCCCTGGCAACCAGCTACTTAATTTGTGGCACCTTGGCATGTTGCTGGGATTGGTGTTTTGATTGGGCGGCTTAAGCCACTGATAGGATTTGGCATTCTGATTGGGTGGCTCAAACCACTGACAAGATCTAGTGTTCTGATTGGGTGGCTCAAATCCTTGACCATAAATTGGCAGGATCCTCTGTTCTGATTGGGCAGCACAAAGTTTTGAACCGTCCATTCTGGGTGCAAGATTGAACATCCAGCCACCTGATTGGATCGCGCATCATCCGAGTGGTCAGGCCTCAGTGGTTGAAATGTTTAGCCTCAAAGGTGATGGTAATGGGGCAGGCCTGGCCACAGTAAATTTTCTGTCACCCCACAGGAGAGTATTTCAGCAGAAGATCAAGTGGGTTTCCAGCTCTCCCTCCTCCTTGAATTAGGCCTTCGGGCTGCTCTTGCTAATCAAACGGGGATCAAAGAAAACAGCACAAATGCTCCCCACCCTCTTAGAACATCCAGCAATGTTCAGGAGAACCTTTGGATTCCAGAGATCCCAGCACTTTCCCCAGAGAAGCAGACCTCTCTGATCCATGAAGCCAAACCGTCCCTCCTCTTTTCCCCTTGCACCGACACTTCACCATTGAGGGGTGATGCTTTCTGCCTTTGGAGCAGGATGTAAAGTTCTGCTGCCAAAGCGGCCTCCAGTCAGGAAGGTGGCCTGATTGAAGGATTTCTCCTCTGCTGTTATGGTCTAGGTTGTTTAATCCTCTAAGCAACAATGGGGATTAGAGATTTCGGGGTACAATTGCATCTTGGACTGGCACACCAAAGCCAAAAGTTGGAGAACCATTGTGCCATTGTGTCAACACCAGGTTACGAGTTGAAGGCAGCCATTGTGTTTTGGGGAAAGGGCCAGTGGGGAAGCTCAAATGGGTTCCAGGCTCCGGGAATCCTGTCTTCCTGACCTAATGCACTCACGGAGAAAGGGAACCTCATGGATGGGAGCCAGCTTTATTATCACTGACCGATATCTTGGGAATCGTTGTTTTGTGCAGCAGTGCAGTGCAATACATACAGTTACCATAAAATGCAATAAAGGTATCAAAATAAATATGTAATGTAAACAGAGAGCAAACTAGTGTGGTAGTGCACACTGAGTGTGTATCAAGGCACGACAGCGGCTATGTTCCATTAGGAGTTTGAGGAGATTTAGTATGTCACCAAAGGCACTCGCAGATGTACTGTGGAGAGCATTCTGACTGGCTGCATCACCTTCTGGTATGGTGGGGGCGTGCACTGTGTAGGATCGAAATAAGCTGCAGAGACTTGTAGATTTAGTCAGCTAGTCTCTGTAGTATCCAGGACACCTTCAAAGAGCGATGCCTCAAAAAGGCGGCGTCCATCATTAATGACCCCCATCACCCAGGACATGCCCAGGGAGGAGGTACAGGAGCCTGAAGGCACACACTCAACGATTCAATAACAGCTTCTTCCCCTCTGCCATCCGAATTCTGAATGGACATTGAACCCTGAATACTACCTCACTACTTTTTAATTTCCATTTTTGCACTACATATTTAATTTAATTATTTATCTATATATATAATTAATGTAATTCCATTTGCTCTAGTATTATGTATTGCATTGTACTGCTGTCAAAAATACAACAAATTTTGTGACAAGTGATACTAAATCTGTTTCTGATATCTTCATGCTCCTGTATCTCCTCGTCGAAGGTAGTAATGAGAAGAGGATATGTCACAGGTGGTGAGGATTATTAATGATGGACACCACTCTCCTCTCCAATCATATTCCTTCTTCTTCAGCCCTTTTCCTCTTCCACCTATCACCTCCCAGCTTCATTCTCCCTTCCCTACCTACCCAACTTCCCCCTCACCTTCCAGCTTGTACTCCTTCCCCCATCTTATCCCGGCTTCTTCCCCCTTCCTTTCTAGTCCCGATGAAGGGTCCCAGCCCGAAACGCTAACCTTTTATTCCCCCCCACAGACTGGCCCTCTGAGTTCCTCCAGCATTTTGTGTGTGATTTACATGTGGATTTGTTGCAATCAGAGCAACCTGCCGAAAACGGCGGTGGAAGCAGGTTCAAGTCCCAGAATGAAACTGGATCTCTTGCAGCCCAGGAGAATGTTCACTCCATTTGTTTCCTGGGTTGGCTCTTTGGTAAAAAGCCCTGAAAAGAAAATACTTGTGGGACAGTGCGGAAGAGAGCAGGAGGAGAGACGAGTGGCAGAACTTGCTTTGAGAAATGAGGGACCAGAAGATGAATTCTAAATAGAATTGCCATGGAACAATCTAGAATTAGTGTCCGTGTTGGGTTCCTTAATAAACTGTGGTACAGTGTAGCTGTTTAATGAATCTACAAAAAGTCCCAATATAAGGTCTCAGCCCGAAACATCGGCTGTTTACTCAATTCCATAGGTGCTGCCTGATCTGCTGAGCTCCCCCAGCGTTGTGCGTGTGTTTTGCTCTGGATTCCCACCACCCACAGAATCTTGTGTTTAAATCTTTCCCGAGGTTAAGCGTTGCCGGCCTGGTTGATTGAACTTTTCTGGTTTCTGGGACTGAACTGAGTGATTCTTGGAGAGAAGGTATTTCTGCACAGCTTTAACGGTGAAAGGGGACTATTTTCTAAGTGGACAGAAAATTCAAAACTCTGAGGTGCAAAGGGACATGGGAGTCCTCGTGCAGGATTCCCTGAAGGTTAATTTGCAGGCTGAGCCGGTGGCGAGGGAGGGAAATGCGATGTTAGCATTCATTTCAAGAGGACGAGAATATGTAAGCAAGGATGTGATGTTGAGGCTTTATAAAGCACTAGTGAGGCCTCACTTGGAGTATTGTGAGCAGTTTGGTCCCCTTATCTTAGAGAGGATGTGCTGAAACTGGAGAGAGTGCAAAGGAAGTTCACAAAAATGATTCCAGGATTGAACAGCTTGTCATATGAAGAATGTTTGACGGCTCTGGGCCTGTACTCACTGGAATTCAGAAGGATGAGAGGTGACCTCATTGAAACCTATTGAATGTGGAAAGGCCTCAAAAGAGCGGATGTGGAGAGGGTGTCTCCTATGATGGGAGAGTCTAGGACTAGAAGACACAGCCTCAGAATAGAGGGGTGCCTTAAAATGGAGATGAGGAGGAATTTCTTTAGCCAGAGGGTAGTGAATCTGTGGAATTGTCACAGGTGGCTGTGGAGTC
Organism: Mobula birostris; assembly: GCF_030028105.1. Lineage (NCBI taxonomy): Eukaryota > Metazoa > Chordata > Chondrichthyes > Myliobatiformes > Myliobatidae > Mobula > Mobula birostris. The sequence continues at coordinate 111,258,170 of NC_092381.1, read as the reverse complement.
CAAGTCATAGGCTGTACTTAAGGTAGAGGTTGATAGATTCTTGATTGGTCAGGGCATGAAGGGATATGGGGAGAAAGCAGGAGATTGAGGCTGAGAGGAAGATCGGATCAGCCATGATGAAATGGTAGATCAGACTCGATGGGCCGAATGGCCTGCATGCACACCTTCGTAAATACAGGTCAGATTCAATTAGCAAATCTTACTGCAGGAAAAGAGTTAAATGTGTCATCTGCTGCAGTGAATGGTGGCGGACCACATTTGGACTTAAACCCAGGTCTATAAAAGCCAGAAACCATTCATTACATCACTGAAAGAAATCTATTAAACAAGGAAGCAATTTAAAATAAGGGGGAAACACTCTCTTGACCATTTGGCCTCCCCCACCTGGTAATAATCAACACGAGATAGATGACTTAATGGTTGTGGAAACTGTGAGGTGATTCACTTTGGAAGGCTGAGTTTGAAGGCAGAGTACAGGGAGGAGGAGCAGAGGGATCATTAGTCGGGGGCCTGAGTTCAAGAACCCTCTAGGTAGTGTTTCAGCTCTATAAAACTCTGGTTAGAGCACACTTGGGGAATCACCTACCACCTTGTACTCTTCCTCCCCTCCCCCCACCTTCTCAACAACTTCTCCAGCCCTGAAGAAGGGTCTCAGCCCGAAATGTCGACTGTTTGTGCTGCCAGTCCTGCTGAATTCCTCCAGCATTTTGAGTGTGTTGCCTTGGGGTATTGTGCTCACCTCACTATAGGCAGGATGTGGAAGCTTTAGAGCAGGTGCAGAGGAGATTTACCGGGATACTGCCTGGATTAGAGAGCGTGCCTTTTGAGGAGAGGTTGAGCAAACTAGGGCTTTTCTCTTTGGAGCGAAGAAGGATGAGAGGCGACCTGATAGAGGTGTACAAGATGATAAAAGGCAGAGATCGAGTCGACAGCCAGAGACTTTTTCCCAGGACGGAGATGGCTAATGTGAGGGGGGATAATTTTAAGGTGATTGAAGGAGAGTATTGGGGGGATGTTAGAAGTAGGTTTTTTTTTTACACAGGAAGTGGTGGATGCGTGGAACATGCTGCCAGAGATGGTGGAAGAGGCAGGTGCATTTGGGGCATTTAAGAGGCTCTTAGATAGGCATATGGATGAAATGAAAATGGAGGGTTTATGGGGGAAGAAAAGGGTTAAAGGGTTGGCATAGCATGGTGGACAAAAGGGCATGAACTGTGCTCTACCGTTATTAAATCTTTGCTTTTGATTTACTGATGTCTTCCAAACTGGAGACTGATTAGCCCCCAGTGACTTTCTCCATAATCTGGCACGGCTGGTATTCCCCGCTAAGGTTAACGGTTCACTGTACCTCGCGCTATCAAACTTTTCTCATAACAGAGTATTCTCTCGGAGTCTGACCTCTTCATTAACTGGGTGAGAGCTGCACAAAAGAATTGTGTTAATCTCCAGTAAAAGTGACAGCCCCATCCTTAGCACAGAGTATCACTTGGTGGTCACCTGTGCACCTGCCTGTCAATGCAAATATCTAATCAGCCAATCATGTGGCAGGATGTCAAAGCATAAAAGCATGCAGACATGGTCAAGAGGCTCATTTGTTGTTCAGACCAAACATCGGAATGGGGAAGAAATGTGATCTCAGTTTGCTTTGACCGTGTAATGATTGTTGGTGCCAGATCGGGTGGTTTGAGTATCTCAGAATCTCCTAGGATTTTCATGCACTACAATTTCTAGCGTTTACAGAGGATGGTACTAAAACCAAAAGCCATCCAGTGAGTGGCAGTTCTGTGGGAGAAAAAGCATTGTTAATGAGAGAGGTCAGAGAATAGACAACTGGTTCAAGCTGACAGGAAGGTGACAGTAACTCAAATTAAAACATTAAAAAATTAAAACACATTAAAACGATGGTGTGCAGAAGAGTAGCTCTGAATGCATAACACATTGAACCTTGAAGTGAATGGTCTACAGCAGCTGAAGACCATGGACATACACTCAATGGCCACTTTATTAGTTACCTCCTGTACACCTTCCTATAGGAAACACTTCAGAAGGAGTTTGAGAGAATTCCAATCACTGTATAATAAAAGAAGGAAGAATATTAATTTTTTTTTCTTTCAAACTGGGACCACTTGTGCCCAATCATTGCAATCTCAGTCAGGTAACACTAATTAAATATGTAAATTATGTAAATAAAGGTAAATAATATGCAAACACCTGCCCACGCACTGTAAGGACATACTGAGGATGCAAAAAATAACTTCATGGGAGATGTAATATAAACTGTCTAGGAATGATGTTTAAATTTTTAACTCTGTGTAAATACCTGTAAATTATTATCTGAAATTTGCCAGGATTTCCTGGCTGATTTATCCCTAAATTATACCGTGAGGCAAATGGTGGAGCTGTGATTCGTAGAGGAAATTAAAACGATTTGTCAGTGAGCGGCTCATTGTTTTTATTTGTGAATACTTATCTCTGATTTTAATTCAACCCATGCAGTTGTAGTCATAGAGCACTACAGCACAGGAACAGGCCCTTCAGTCCATCTAGTCCATACCTGAGCTGTTATTGTGCCTAGTCCCATTGACCTCACGCCTGGACTATGGCCCTCAATAGCTCTCCCATCAACGTACCGATCCAAATTTTTCTTAAATGATGAAATTGAGCCTGAATCCATCACTTCTGCTGGCAGCTCGTTCGCTCTCTGCGTGAAGAAGTTTCCCTCAAATATTTCACTTTTCACACTTAACCTATGACCTCAGTGGAAAATCCATCTCTAAAACTTCCACATCCTTCCTATAATGAGGCAACCAGAACTGAACACAATACTCCATGTCTAGTCTAACCGGAGTTTTATAGAGCTGCAACATGACCTTGTGACTCTTGAACTGCAACACCTGACTAATGGAGGCCAACACATATGCTCTTATAACAACCTTATCGACTTGTGCAGCAACTTCGAAGGATCTATTAATGTGGCCCCAAGATCCCTCTGTTCATACACACTGTTACAAATCCTTACCCCATCTGCAAATTCGACCTTCTGAAGTGTGTTTCATTGTCTCTTCACTCAACCCTGAAACATCTGGACAGCAAAGATGCATAGACCAGCAGACTGTATCGACTATAGCTCAGCATTCAATACCATCATACCCTCAAAACTAATCAATTGTCATGGTCCGGATCGGGGTCCCTTTAACCTTACTTTGTTTATGCTACAGTCCGGACCGTTGACTCCTTGTTTCCCTTTGGTTCCCTGTTTTCCCGTGTCCCTCAGCTTTGGTGATTGGAGGCAATTTACTCTCAACTGAACCGGTAGTTTATAGTCTCCGGCTTTCAGCCATTCGGCGGGAGAGCATTTGCAAAGTCACCAAGGTACAGCGTGCCAATGTCATCTGGCCAGAGCAAGCCTAGTCTCTGCCTGAAGCAAGTGCCGGTAATTTGCCTTTCCTCACCGGAGCAACCCTGTCATCAAGTTACCCCACCAAAGCGAGCCTGCTAAGTTTCCTCACCGAGGTGAGTCCGTCAGTTAACCCACCGGAGGGAATCAAGAACCGCTGTCTACTGTTCCCAGGCCGAGTCCAGAGCTCGCCACTACCTGGCGGCATCCACGTACCGAGTCAAGTCCCGTCCCCGGCAGCATCCACGTATTGAGTCAAGTCCCGTCCCTGGCGGCATCCAAGTTCAGAGTCAAGTCCTGGCCCTGGCGGTCTGTGATTCCTGTCCTACCCCCCCCTGCCTGAATCCCTTCTCTGCCCCTCTCGCCTCTAGCCCTCATCTGCAGCCCTCGCCTGCACCTCGGTCTAGTTCTATCGCTGGAGCTAGATAGGTACTGTCTGGTGTTCTTTCGTGTTGGTCTTGTCCTCGCCTCCGTGGGGTAAGTCTGGCCGTCTTGTGTTGCCCCGCGGGGGGTCATGTCTTGTCTCGTCTTGTCCTCACCTCTGTAGGGTAAGTCAGGCCGTTTTGCCGTTGCTCCGAGGGGGGTCATGAATCCCGGCCCTATGTCCTGTACCCAAGGAGGGGTCCTGACTCTCTGTTCTGTGTATATGTCCATGGTTCCATGTACCTGCTCTCCCGAGACCGAGGCTCTGTTTTTCCTTGTTCCTCCTCTCCCCAGCCCACGTCATGTCCATGCCTGGTTCTGGGGTCCGAGCCCGAGGCAAGACCCAGGTACTGGGTCCTTGCCCAGTCCCTGGCTCGGAGTCCATACCATAGCCTCTTCATTTCACCTGTAGTTCTGGGATCCAATTCCGAGTCCTAGCCCAGGCCCCTAGTCCCAGCCTAGTCGTAGTCCTGAGTCCTTGTCCAGTTCGCTATTCCTGCTTCTGCTTTGCTCTCCTGGTATCAAACAATAAACTCAATTTACTTAACCTCACAAGATGTGTCTTGCATTTCAGTCCACCCTTGCTCCCAATGCCCCACTATTGTGACATCAATAAGCTATCAGACCTTGGCCTCAATACCTCCTTGTGCAGTTAGATCCTCGATTTCCTCACTTGCAACCCCAGTCAGTTCGGACTGGCAGCAACATCTCCTCCATAATCTCCACCAGCACTGGTGCACCACAGGGATGTGTGCTTAGTCCCCTGTTTGACTTGCTTTACACTTATGACTGTGAGGCTAAGCACAGCTCCAATGCCATATTCCAGTTTTCTGACAACACCACTGTTGGCTGAATCAAAGGTGGCGATGAATCAGCATAGAGGAGGGAGAACGAAAATCCGGCTGAGTGATGCTACAGCAACAACCTCTCACTCGATGTCAGAAAGACCAGGGAGCTGATTACTGACTTCAGGGGGAGGAAACCAGAGGTCCATTAGGCAGTCCTCTTTGGAGGGTCAGAGGTGGAGAGCGTCAGCAACTTTAATTTCCTTCAGATGATCATTTTGGAGGAATTGAACTTAAATGCAATTACGAAGAAAGCCCATCCTCCAGCATCTCCAAAGGGACCCTACCATTAAATATATCTTCAGCTCCCTTCCTCTCCGCTTTCTGCAAGAATCATTCACTTATCCATTCGTCCCTCCCCATGACTCTCCCCCAGTGCTTATCCCTGCAAGTGGCCCAAATTCTACACCTGCCCTTTCACCCTCACCTCCATTCAGGGCCCCACCCAGTCCTTCCAGGTGAGGCAGCACTTCACCTGCAAATCCACTGGGGTGGTCTATTGTGTCCGGTGCTCCCAATGTGGCTTCCTCTACGTCGGTGAAGCCCACCGTAAACTGGGGGACTGTTTTGTCAAGCACCTCTGCTCCATCTGACACAAGTGGGACTTCCCACTGGCCAAACATTTAAATTCTGATTTGCATTCCCGTTATGATGTGCTAGTCCACGGTCTCCTCTTGTGCCAAGATGAGGCTGCCCTCAGGGTGGAGAAACAACACCTTATATTCCACCTGGGTAGCCTCAAACAGCGTGAATATTGATTTATTGATTTCTCCTTCCTGTGAACAAATTTCCCTTCCCCCCCACCTTCTTCTATTCCCCTCTCACTTCTTCTCACCTGTCTATTGCTTCCCCCTGGGTCCCCTCCTCCTTCCCTCTCTCCTATGGTCCACTCTCCTCTCCTATCAGATTTCTTCCTTTCCAACCCTTGACCATTCCCACCCACCTGGCTTTGATCACCTTCCAGCAAGCCTCCTTTCCCTTCCCCTCCCTCCACCTTTTAATTCAGACATCTTCCCCCACCTTCTCAGTCCTGATGAAGGATCTCAGCCCGAAGTGTTGACTGTTTACTCTTTTCCATAGATGCTGCCTGACTTGCTGAGTTCCTCCAGCATTTTGTGTGTGGTACTTCCTTAGAAATTTGCAAAAATTCGGCATGATGTCTAAAATTTTAACAAACTTCTGTTGATGTGTAGTGGAGAGTATATTGACTGGCTGCATCCCCAATGTGTGGGTATGGAAACACCAATGTTCTTGAATGAAAAATCCTACAAAAGGTAATGGATACAGCCCAGTCCATCACAGGTAAAGCCCTCCCCACAACTGAGCACATCCACATGAAATGCTGTTGCAGGAAAGTAGCATCCATCATCAGGGACCTCCACCACCCAGGACATGTTCTCCTGTCACTAATGTCATCAGGAAGAAGGTTCAGGAGCCGCAGGACTCACATCACCAGGTTCAGGAACAGTTATTACCCTTCAGCCATCAGGCTCTTGAACCAAAGGGGATAACTTCACTCAACTTCACTTGCCCCATCATCGAATAGAGCCTCTAGAGGCAGACAGGTTCTATGGTATTTCTTTGTTTTGTGGCTGCCTGTAAGGAGACAAATCTCAAGGTTGTATATAGTAGACATACTTTGATAATAAATGAACTTTGAACTTTTCTGGGTTGAAGTGTATCTGCCACTTCTCAGCCCAGCTCTGCACCCTGTCACTGTCCCACAGCAAAATGCAACAACCCTCCACACTATCCACAACTCCACCAACCTCGGTGTCATCTGCAATCCTCTCCTCCTCCTGCTCCCTGCATACCTGAAGAGCAAGGCTCCAGCGATCAACGCACCTAAGAGGTGGCCGTGTTCAAGAACTCATCTGAAGATCTGAATGACTACACCAGGGTCATAACAGACTTTATTATAACAACTGTGTGTCCCCACAAAGTCATTCAGGGTTTTCCCCAATCAGAAGCCCTGGATGAACCATGAAATCTGCTGAGAGCCAGATCAGAGGCGTTCAAGTCTGGTGATGAAGAATGCTACAAGAGGTACAGGTATGGTCTCTGGAAAGCCACCTCTAGGCCAAGTGGAGATTCCGGACTAGGCTGGAATCAACGAGGTATGTTTGACAACCGCGGCAAGGTTTAAATGCCATAACCTCCTACTGTGCTAAATCTTGCGACATAGGGACAGCAGGGCTTTGCTTCTGGATGGGCTCAATGCCTTCTGTGCTCACTTTGATCAACAGAGCAGGGGGGAACCATTGTGCACCCCCATGTCTCCCGATGATCCTTGGGTCTCGGTATCTGAAGGTGACGTGTGGGCTGCCCTTAAAGGAGAGTGGATCCAAGGAAAGCACCCGGTCCGGGTGGAGTACCAGGCTGAGATCTGTGTTGACCAACTGGCTTGTTTGTTCACGGATATTTTCAACTTCTCGACCCGGCAGTGTGTGGTACCCACCTGCTTGAAGCAGGCTTTAATTATACTGGTGCCCAGGAAGAGCTTGGGAACCTGCCTCAATGACTATCGCCCAGTAATGTACATGCACAGTGATGAAGTGTGTTGAGAGGTCGGTGATGAAGCATATCAGCTCCTGTCTGAGCGGAGACTAGATCCACTGCTGTTTGCCTACCCAGGCAACAGGTCCACAGCAGATGCTGTCTCGTTTGCTCTTCACTCAATCCTGGAACATCTAGCAGCAAAGGTGCATACATCAGGATATTCTTTATCGATTACAGTTCAACATTTAACACCATCATCCCCTCTAAACTGATCAGTAAACTCCAAGACCTGGGCCTCAATACCCCCTTGTGCAATCGGATTCCAGATTTCCTCACTTGTAGACCCCAGATTGCTCGGATTGGCAAAGACATCTCCTCCACGATCTCCATCAGCACAGGAGCACCACAGGGATGTGTGGTTAACCCCCTGCTCTACTCACTTTACACCTGTGACTGTGTGGCTAAGTACAGCTCCAACACCAAATACAAGTTCGGTGTTGGCACCAGTGTTGTGGACTGTATCAAAGGGGGTGATGAATCGGCATTCAGGACTGAGACTGAAAGTTTGGCTGAGTGTAGGTATCACCTCACCACCCATTTGCTTTTCTTGCTGCTGCCATTAGGTAGAAAGTACAAGAGCCTCAGGATTCACAACACCAGGGTTCAGGAACAGCTTCAACCATCAGACTCTTGAACAAAAGGGGATGACTACACTCATTCCATTTCTGATGTTCCCTCAACTGATGGTCTCACTTTAAGGACCTTTTATCTTGTTATTTCATGTTCTTGTCATTTATTGTTATTTATTTATACATTCATTTGTACTGTTTGCTGTCCATTGATCCTGTTTACAGTTACTGCTCTATAGATTTGTTAAGTATGTCTGCAGGAAAAAGAAACTCAGGGTGTATATACTCAAACAATAAATTTTACTTTGAACTTTGAACTTTGATCTTACTAACCCACACTTCCACTTCCTCATCCAAGCCATTTATGAAAATCACAAAGAGACAGGATCCCAGACAACGTTCCCTCAATTTTTTTAGAGCTACATGGACCTACCATTGCGCTGAGTAGGAAATTCTTACATGGCCTGAAAACTACGCAGCACTTTTTAAAATATAATATGGATAATATAAGTATTTAGAATGAAAATGGAAAAATCATATACTTTTGACCTTATTTATTAATTGAAGGGTGTAATGAAATGTAGTACATCAAAAAAATCTTTCACATTTTGTAAGGTTTTAAAAGTTCAGCAGGCTGGTGGTTTATTAATAATGAGCTTCATTTCATTTCATTTCATGAGACTTCCATTCTGTGTTTATTGTTACAATTTGTAACAGTGTTGTAACTTGAAACATGGACAATGTAAATACAGTGAAGCTCTAAAATGTTTCAAAGTAAAGGTTGTGGTACATTTATTAATTAGAAAATTTATGGATTATATTTATTAACACATGATTACAGTGTGTTTCACAATTATATTAACATAGATTTCAAAATTATATTCAGATAATTTGAAATTATATCAACATAAGTTCAAAATTGTATTAACATTATCTAAAAGAAAATTCCAGCTGTTCAGTAACAAAGGGTATGTGCATGGGTGCATTTCAGTTACTGCAAGGCTGTGCACCCATGCAGCTTAAAGGGAACAGTGGTCTGAAAACTGATCCTGGCAGGGAATGCCATTGGTTATAGATGTCCAGGCAGAATATGCTCCATTTGCTACCAACCCTTGCCTTCAAATATCTACACCACTCATGAACCTCTGTAAGTGCACCTCTTGATCCAGGGAAAGGAGTCCCGGTTTATCCAGCCTGCCCTTGTACCTCAAACCCTCCAGTCCCAATAACATCTTTGTGAATCTTTTCTCCAGCTTAACCCATATCCTTCCCATAGTGTGGGCTGACCAACAGCTGTAACGTGGTGTCCCAGCTCAGTGCCGTGACCAGTGAAGGTAAGCGAGCTGTATGCAGCCTTCACCAACCCCACACATACTCCCCCCACCTCCCTGTGATGCCCCTTTCAGGGAACTATTTACATGTATTAGCAGGGCGATCACTCAGGTTGAGAACGATGTTCTCCTGAGGGGTTACTCCATTAATGGAGAATGAATGTGTGTGACTCTGTTTAACGTGGGGAGGCTGAGGCACAGGTGGCCACCACGTGATCTTTTACAGAAGGGGGTCAGCGTCCCGTAGTGTGGCATCCGAGACCACTGTGGGCCCTGCTGTGCTGCAGTCTTCCTCCGCCCTCACTGCCGTAGCGACGTGTTGTCATCTTCTGTCATTGAGGTCTTGGTTGGATCGCGCTTCATCTGGATCCTCCCTCCTGACCTTACCGCCGTCGGTGACCTTACTGGGAGCTAAGCTCCAGAGAGTATTGCTCTAGGGACCTCAGGAACTCACAATCCTCTCCACCGTCACGGATAGTCATCGTCCGAGAAGTACTCCATGTATCTGCACACCTGGCCGTTCACAATCCTCTCCACCGTCACGGGTAGTCATCGTCGGAGAAGTACTCCATGTATCTGCACACCTGGCTGCCACAGTAGAGGCAAGTACGTTCGAGGCATTTCAGAGACTCTTTTTGTTAGGCACATGGATGATAGAAGAATGGAGGGTTACTGGGGAGGGAAAGATTAGATTGATCTTGGAGAAGGATAAAGGGTCAGAACAGCACTGTGGGCTGAAGGGCCTCCACTGTATAGTAATGTTCTGATGCTTTTTGTTCAAAGCTACCCACTCCTTACTATAGAGCAGTGTGGTAGAGGTTGGTTCCATCAATTTTTAAGAGCAGGATCACAGAGCCTGAAAGCCATTAACTCTTACGTTCCTGAAAAACTAGGTTCTCCAATCATGGTCAGAGAATAAAGGATTAGAGTGCTGTTTGAAACAGAGATGAGGAGGAATCTCTTTAAATTTCAAAGTACATTTATTATCAACATATGTATATGTTATACAATCTTGAGATTCATCTCCTTACAGGCAGCCGAGAAACAAAGAAACCCAAAAGGACATATTAAAAAAGAGAAAACCATCAAACCTCCAATGTGCAGAGAAAAAAAAACAGATCTTGCAAACACTAAAAGTAAGCAAGAAGCACTCAGAACTAAGTGAATCCTCAGACGTGAAGCCAGGAATCACCGCAGCCGGAGCAGGCCTCAGGCCTCAGTTCAGCACAGAGCTGAGTAAACGTTGCAGAGCAGCGAGCTGAACTGGACCATCCTTCGCCCCCGGTCCTGACAGCCTGACTTTTTCAATCTGGTCCGGAGCTTAAATCTTTCAAATATCAAGTCGTTCCTCACTCTGCGGGCTGGACATCGACACCATGAATCAGCCCAGCACTTAACTTAATAAGACCATAAGACCATAAGATATAGGAGCAGAAGCAGGTCATTTGGCCCATCAAGTCTGCTCCGCCATTCAATCATGGTCTGGTCCAATTCTTCCAGTCGTCCCCACTCCCCTGCCTTCACCCCATACCCTTTGATGCCCCGGCTAATCAAGAACTATCTATCTCTGCTTAAATACACCCAGTGACTTGGCCTCCACAGCCGCTCATGGCAACAAATTCCACAGATTTACCATCCTCTGACTAAAGTAATTTCTCTGCATCTCAGTTCTAAATGGACATCCTTCAATCCTGAGGTAGTGCCCTCTTGTCCTAGACTCCTCTACCATGGGAAATAACTTTGCCATATCTAATCTGTTCAGGCCTTTTAACATTTGGAATGTTTCTATGAGATCTCTCCTCATTCTCCTGAACTCCAGGGAATACAGCCCAAGAGCTGCTAGGCGTTCCTCATTCGGCAACCCTTTCATTCCTGAAATCATTCTCGTGAATCTTCTCTGAACCCCCTCCAATGTCAGTATATCCTTTCTAAAAAAAAGGAGCTCAAAACTGCACACAATACTCCAAGTGTGGTCTCATGAGTGCCTCATAGAGTCTCAACATCACATCCCTGCTTTTATATTCTATACCTCTAGAAATGACTGCCAACATTGCATTAGCCTTCTTCACCACCGACTCAACCTGGAGGTTAACCTTTAGGGTATCCCGCACAAGGACTCCTAAGTCCCTTTGCATCTCTGCATTTTGAATTCTCTCCCCATCTAAATAATAGTCCGTGTTCGCCATGATGCGGAACTTTTCTTCCGCCGTCTCCATCTCCGAGCCTACTTCTTCGGCAAGGACTCTTCCACCCCCACCGATGATCCCTTCTCCCATCTTCAACCCTCCTCTTCTTCATGGACACCCCGCTCTGGTCTTCTGCCTGCTCTGGATCTCTTTATCGCTAATTGCCGACGGGACATCAACCGTCTCGCCTTCACCGCACCTTGTCCCTATTCCAACCTCACTCCTTCGGAACGCTCCGCTCTCCACTCCCTCCGCACTAATCCTAACCTTATTATTAAACCCGCCAATAAGGGGGGTGCTGTTGTAGTCTGGCGTACTGACCTCTACCTTGCCGAGGCACAGCGACAACTCACGGATACCTCCTCTTATTTACCCCTCGATCGTGACCCCACTAAGGAGCACCAGGCCATTGTCTCCCACACCATCACCGACTTTATCCGCTCAGGGGATCTCCCATCCACTGCTACCAACCTTATAGTTCCCACACCCCGCACTTCCCGTTTCTACCTCCTACCCAAGATCCACAAACCTGCCTGTCTTGGCCGACCTATTGTCTCAGCTTGCTCCTGCCCCACCGAACTCGTTTCTGCATACCTCGACACTGTTTTATCACCCCTTGTTCAATCCCTTCCGACCTATGTTCGTGACACTTCTCACGCTCTTAAACTTTTCGATGATTTTAAGTTCCCTGGCCCCCACCGCTTTATTTTCACCATGGATGTCCAGTCCCGATATACTTCCATCCCCCATCAGGAAGGTCTCAAAGCTCTACGCTTCTTTTTGGATTCCAGACCTAATCAGTTCCCCTCTACCACCACTCTGCTCCGTCTAGCGGAATTAGTCCTTACTCTTAATAATTTCTCCTTTGGCTACTCCCACTTCCTCCAAACTAAGGGTGTAGCTATGGGCACCCGTATGGGTCCTAGCTATGCCTGCCTTTTTGTTGGCTTTGTGGAACAATCTATGTTCCATGCCTATTCTGGTATCTGTCCCCCACTTTTCCTTCGCTACATCGACGACTGCATTGGCGCTGCTTCCTGCACGCATGCAGAGCTCGTTGATTTTATTAACTTTGCCTCCAACTTTCACCCTGCCCTCAAGTTTACCTGGTCCATTTCCGACACCTCCCTCCCCTTTCTAGATCTTTCTGTCTCTGTCTCTGGAGACAGCTTATCCACTGATGTCTACTATAAGCCTACTGACTCTCACAGCTATCTGGACTATTCCTCTTCTCACCCTGTCTCTTGCAAAAACGCCATCCCCTTCTCGCAATTCCTCCGTCTCCGCCGCATCTGCTGTCAGGATGAGGCTTTTCATTCTAGGACGAGGGAGATGTCTTTCTTTTTTAAAGAAAGGGGCTTCCCTTCCTCCACTATCAACTCTGCTCTTAAACGCATCTCCCCCATTTCATGTATATCTGCTCTCACTCCATCCTCCCGCCACCCCACTAGGAATAGGGTTCCCCTGGTCCTCACCTACCACCCCACCAGCCTCCGGGTCCAACATATTATTCTCCATAACTTCCGCCACCTCCAACGGGATCACACCACTAAGCACATCTTTCCCTCCCCCCCTCTCTCTGCATTCCGCAGGGATCGCTCCCTACGCGACTCCCTTGTCCATTCGTCCCCTCCATCCCTCCCTACTGAACCCCTCCTGGCACTTATCTGTGTAAGCGGAACAAGTGCTACACATGCCCTTACACTTCCTCCCTAACCACCATTCAGGGCCCCAAACAGTCCTTCCAGGTGAGGCGACACTTCACCTGTGAGTCGACTGGGGTGATATACTGCGTCTGGTGCTCCCAATCTGGCCTTTTATATATTGGCGAGACCTGACGCAGACTGGGAGACCGTTTTGCTGAACATCTACGCTCTGTCTTCCAGAGAAAGCAGGATCTCCCAGTGGCCACACATTTTAATTCCACATCCCATTCCCATTCTGACATGTCTATCCACGGCCTCCTCTACTGTAAAGATGAAGCCACACTCAGGTTGGAGGAACAACACCTTATATTCTGTCTGGGTAGCCTCCAACCTGATGGCATGAACATCGACTTCTCTAACTTCCACTAATGCCCCACCTCCCCCTCGTACCCCATCTGTTACTTATTTTTATACACACATTCTTTCTCTCACTCTCCTTTTTCTCCCTGTGTCCCTCTGAATATACCCCTTGCCCATCCTCTGGGTCCCCCCCCCTTGTCTTTCTTCCCGGACCTCCTGTCCCATGATCCTCTCGTATCCCCTTTTGCCAATCACCTGTCCAGCTCTTGGCTCCATCCCTCCCCCTCCTGTCTTCTCCTATCATTTTGGATCTCCCCCTCCCCCTCCCACTTTCAAATCCCTTACTCACTCTTCCTTCAGTTAGTCCTGACGAAGGGTCTCGGCCTGAAACGTCGATTGCACCTCTTCCTAGAGATGCTGCCTGGCCTGCTGCGTTCACCAGCAACTTTTATGTGTGTTGCAAGAGTCTGCCCATTTATTTCTTCCACCAAAGTGCATGACCATACACTTTCCAATATTGTATTTTATTTGCCACTTCTTTGCCCATTCCTCTAACCTATCTAAGTCTCTCTGCAGGCTCTCTGTTTCCTCAACACTACCTGATCCTTCACCTATCTTTGTACCACAGGCAAATTTAGGCACAAATCCATTAATCCCATAGTCCAAATCATTTACATACATCATAAAAAGCAACGGTCCCAACACCGACCCCTGTGGAACTCCACTGGTAACCGGCAGCCGGTCAGAATTGGATCTCTTTATTCCCACTCTCTTTTTCTGCTGACCAGCCAATGCTCCACCCATGCTAGTAACTTCCCTGTAATTCCATGGAACCTTATCTTGCTAAGCAGCCTCATGTGCGGCACCTTGTCAAAGGCCTTCTGAAAATCCAAGCACACCATGTCTACTGCATCTCCTTTGTCTACCCTGCTTGTAATTTCCTCAAAGAATTGTAGTAGGTTTGTCAGGCAGCATTTTTCTTTCAGGAAACCAACTTTGGCCTATGTTGTCATGTGCCTCTAGCTACTTCATAATCTCATCCCTAACAATCGATTCCAACAACTTCCCAACCACTGATGTCAGGCTAACAGGTCTATAGTTTCCTTTCTGCTGTGTCCCACCCTTCTTAAATAGCGGAGTAACATTTGCAATTTTCCAGTCATCCAGTACAATGCCAGAATCTATTGATTCTTGAAAGATCATTGCTAATGCCTCTGCAATCTCTCCAGCTACTTCCTTCAGAACCCAAGTTCCATCAGGTCCAGGAGATTTAACCACCTTCAGACCATTAACCTTCCTGAGCACCTTCTCAGTCGTAATTTTCACTGCACAAACTTCACTTCCCTGACACTCTTGAATATCCGGTATACTGCAGATGTCTTCCACTGTGAAGACTGATGCAAAATACGCCCCTCCGTTGTTTGGAGGAGCCTGGAGGGTTACGAACTGGTCGTGGGTAACTGGGACGAGCAGGGAGGATGCTGTGGTTGGCATGGACCAAATGAACTTCATCTGATCATTTCCAACTTCTTATCCCACCAAAATTTCCCTGCCTCTAAGACTTACTTGTTTTCTCTTCAGTCTGAAATGTCATCCTTCCAACAGATGCTACTTGATCCACTGAGCCTTGCTAGGAATTCTTTTTTTATTTTGGATTCAGATTCATTTATTTGCCACACGTATAGAGAAATTACAAACAACATCCAACGCGGTAGTGTAGTGGTCAGCACAATGCTTTACAGTACCAGCAACACAGATTCAATGCCTGTCACTGCCTGTAAGGAGTTTGTATGTTCTCCCTGTAATGTACTGGTTGGTAGGTTAATTGCTTTTATTTGAGAAACTTCGCGGAATAAGCCCTTCCGGCCCTTCGAGTCGCACCACCCAGTAGTTCCCCCAATTTTAACCTAGCCTAATCATGGGACAATTCACAATGACCAATTAACCTACCAACCAGTGTGTCTTTGGACTATAGGAGGAAACCAGAGCACCCGGAGGAAACCCGCGAGGTCATGGGGAGAACATACAAACTTCCATACATGGCCTCCTCTACTGCCATGATGAGGCTAAACTCAGGTTGGAGGAGCAACACCTCATATATCGTCTAGGTAGTCTCCAGCCCCTTGGTATGAACATAGAATTCTCCAACTTCCGGTAATTCCCTCCCCCTCCCTTCCCCTATCTCTATAGATAGGCGGGACTGCGCAGGCGTGTGACGTCGGGCAGTGCAGCGCGGCAGATTTAAAAGGAACAGAGCCTCATAGAGCGGGCAGCGGAGTTTGCAGGTGGCGGAGTGAGCCGGGAGCAGAGTGAAGACTTAAGGGCTTCGGCTCAACGGGCTTAGGCGGAAACAGGCGAGGCGAGGGAGGTTTGGCATTCATTTTCTGTTGTTATTTGAGGAGAAGGGCAGTATGAGTGTGAGGGCAGTTTGCTGTTCTCGGTGTCGGATGTGGGAGGCCCTGGAGTCTCCAAGCCTCCCGGACGTCTACATCTGCGCCAAGTGCATCGAGATGCAGCTCCTTAGGGACCGCGTTACGGAACTGGAGCTGCAGCTCGATGACCTTCATCTGGTCAGGGAGAGTGAGGAGGTGATAGAGAGGAGCTGCAGGCAGGTGGTCATGCCTGGGCCACGGGAGGCAGACAAGTGGGTCACAGTTAGGAGGGGGAAGGGGAAAGGTCAGGTAATAGGGAGTACCCCAGTGGCTGTGCCCCTTAACAACAGGTACTCCTGTTTGAGTACTGTTGGGGGGGACAGCTTACCCGGGGGAAGTGACAGTGGCCGTGCCTCCGGCACAGAGTCTGGCCCTGTAGCTCAGAAGGGTAGGGCAAGGAAGAGGAGGGCAGTTGTGATAGGGGACTCGATAGTAAGGGGGTCAGATAGGCGATTCTGTGGACGCAGTCCAGAGACCCGGATGGTAGTTTGCCTCCCTGGTGCCAGGGTCCGGGATATTTCTGATCGTGTCCAAGATATCCTGAAGTGGGAGGGTGAGGAGCCAGAGGTCGTGGTACATATAGGTACCAATGACATAGGTAGGAAAAGGGATGAGGTCCTGAAAGGAGAATATAGGGAGCTAGGAAGGGAGTTGAGAAAAAGGACCGCAAAGGTAGTAATCTCGGGATTACTGCCTGTGCCACGCGACAGTGAGAGTAGGAATGCGATGAGGTGGAGGATAAATGCGTGGCTGGGGGATTGGAGCAGGGGGCAGGGGTTCAAGTTTTTGGATCATTGGGACCTCATTGGGGCAGGCGTGACCTGTACAAAAAGGACGGGTTGCACTTGAATCCTAGGGGGACCAATATCCTGGCAGGGAGATTAGCGGGGGCTACTGAGGTGACTTTAAATTAGAATGGTTGGGGGGTGGGAATCAAATTAAAGAGGCTAGGCGTGAGGAGGTTAGTTCACTACAGGGGGATGGGAACCAGTGCAGAGAGGCAGAGGGGTGTAAAGTGAGGGTAGAAACAAAAAGTACTAAGGAGAAAAGTAAAAGTGGCAGGCTGACAAATCCAGGGCAAGCATTAAAAAGGGCCACTTTTCAGCATAATTGTATAAGGGCTAAGAGAGTTGTAAAAGAGCACCTGAAGGCTTTGTGTGTCAATGCAAGGAGCATTCATAATAAGGTGGATGAATTGAAAGTGCAGATTGTTATTAATGATTATGATATAGTTGGGATCACAGAGACATGGCTCCAGGGTGACCAGGGATGGGAGCTCAACGTTCAGGGATATTCAATATTCAGGAGGGATAGACATGAAGGAAGGGGAGGTGGGGTGGCGTTGCTGGTTAAAGAAGAGATTAACGCAATAGAAAGGAAGGACATAAGCCGGGAAGATGTGGAATCGATATGGGTAGAGCTGCGTAACACTAAGGGGCAGAAGACGCTGGTGGGAGTTGTGTACAGGCCACCTAACAGTAGTAGTGAGGTCGGAGATGGTATTAAACAGGAAATTAGAAATGTGTGCAATAAAGGAACAGCAGTTATAATGGGTGACTTCAATCTACATGTAGATTGGGTGAACCAAATTGGTAAAGGTGCTGAGGAAGAGGATTTCTTGGAATGTATGCGGGATGGTTTTTTGAACCAACATGTCGAGGAACCGACTAGAGAGCAGGCTATTCTGGACTGGGTATTGAGCAATGAGGAAGAGTTAATTAGCAATCTTGTCGTGAGAGGCCCCTTGGGTAAGAGTGACCATAATATGGTGGAATTCTTCATTAAGATGGAGAGTGACATAGTTAATTCAGAAACAAAGGTTCTGAACTTAAAGAGAGGTAACTTTGAAGGTATGAGACGTGAATTAGCTAAGATAGACTGGCAAATGACACTTAAAGGATTGACAGTGGATATGCAATGGCAAGCATTTAAAGGTTGCATGGATGAACTGCAACAAATGTTCATCCCAGTTTGGCAAAAGAATAAATCAAGGAAGGTAGTGCACCCGTGGCTGACAAGAGAAATTAGGGATAGTATCAATTCCAAAGAAGAAGCATACAAATTAGCCAGAGAAAGTGGCTAACCTGAGGACTGGAAGAAATTCAGAGTTCAGCAGAGGAGGACAAAGGGCTTAATTAGGAAGGGGAAAAAAGATTATGAGAGAAAACTGGCAGGCAACATAAAAACGGACTGTAAAAGCTTTTATAGATATGTAAAAAGGAAAAGACTGGTAAAGACAAATGTAGGTCCCCTACAGACAGAAACAGGTGAATTGAATATGGGGAGCAAGGAAATGGCAGACCAATTGAATAATTACTTTGGTTCTGTCTTCACTAAGGAGGACATAAATAATCTTCCAGAAATAGTAAGGGACAGAGGGTCCAGTGAGATGGAGGAATTGAGCGAAATACATGTTAGTAGGGAAGTGGTGTTAGGTAAATTGAAGGGATTGAAGGCAGATATATCCCCAGGGCCAGATGGTCTGCATCCCAGAGTGCTTAAGGAAGTAGCCCAAGAAATAGTGGATGCATTAGTGATAATTTTTCAAAACTCGTTAGATTCTGGACTAGTTCCTGGGGATTGGAGGGTGGCTAATGTAACTCCACTTTTTAAAAAAGGAGGGAGAGAGAAACCGGGGAATTATAGACCGGTCAGCCTAACGTCGGTGGTGGGGAAACTGCTGGAGTCAGTTATCAAGGATGTGATAACAGCACATTTGGAAAGTGGTGAAATGATCGGACAAAGTCAGCATGGATTTGTGAAAGGAAAATCATGTCTGACGAATCTCATAGAATTTTTTGAGGATGTAACTAGTAGAGTGGATAGGGGAGAACCAGTGGATGTGGTATATTTGGATTTTCAGAAGGCTTTTGACAAGGTCCCACACAGGAGATTAGTGTGCAAACTTAAAGCACACGGTATTGGGGGTAAGGTATTGGTGTGGGTGGAGAGTTGGTTAGCAGACAGGAAGCAAAGAGTGGGAATAAATGAGACCTTTTCAGAATGGCAGGCGGTGACTAGTGGGGTACCGCAAGGCCCAGTTGTTTACAATATATATTAATGACTTGGATGAGGGAATTAAATGCAGCATCTCCAAGTTTGCGGATGACACGAAGCTGGGTGGCAGTGTTAGCTGTGAGGAGGATGCTAATGCAGGGTGACTTGGATAGGTTGGGTGAGTGGGCAAATTCATGGCAGATGCAATTTAATGTGGATAAATGTGAAGTTACCCACTTTGGTGGCAAAAATAGGAAAACAGATTATTATCTGAATGGTGGCCGATTAGGAAAAGGGGAGGTGCAACGAGACCTGGGTGTCATTATACACCAGTCATTGAAAGTGGGCATGCAGGTACAGCAGGCGGTGAAAAAGGCGAATGGTATGCTGGCATTTATAGCGAGAGGATTCAAGTACAGGAGCAGGGAGGTACTACTGCAGTTGTACAAGGCCTTGGTGAGACCGCACCTGGAGTATTGTGTGCAGTTTTGTTCCCCTAATCTGAGGAAAGACATCCTTGCCATAGAGGGA
The DNA here is from genome assembly GCF_030028105.1 of Mobula birostris. Taxonomy (NCBI): domain Eukaryota; kingdom Metazoa; phylum Chordata; class Chondrichthyes; order Myliobatiformes; family Myliobatidae; genus Mobula; species Mobula birostris. Next base: position 111,238,894 of record NC_092381.1, on the reverse strand, counting down.
TTACAGAGAAGGTTCACCAGATTGATTCCTGGGATGGCAGGACTTTCATATGAAGAAAGAATGGATGAACTGGGCTTGTACTCGTTGGAATTTAGAAGATTGAGGGGGGATCTGATTGAAACGTATAAGATCCTAAAGGGATTGGACAGGCTAGATGCAGGAAGATTGTTCCCGATGTTGGGGAAGTCCAGAACGAGGGGTCACAGTTTGAGGATAAAGGGGAAGCCTTTTAGGACCGAGATTAGGAAAAACTTCTTCACGCAGAGAGTGGTGAATCTGTGGAATTCTCTGCCACAGGAAACAGTTGAGGCCAGTTCTTTGGCTATATTTAAGAGGGAGTTAGATATGGCCCTTGTGGCTACGGGGGTCAGGGGGTATGGAGGGAAGGCTGGGGCGGTGTTCTGAGTTGGATGATCAGCCATGATCATAATAAATGGCGGTGCAGGCTCGAAGGGGTGAATGGCCTACTCCTGCACCTATTTTCTATGTTTCTATGTTTCTATGTTTCTATATCACTCTGCCCCCTCCCCCAGCTGCCTATCACCTCCCTCATGGTTCCGCCTCCTTCTAGTACCCATTGTGTTTTCCCCTGTTCTTTCTTCACCTTTCCTGCCTATCACCTCCCTGCCTCCCCTCCCCCACCCTTTTATCTTTCCCCTTACCGGTTTTTCACCTGGAACCTACCAGCCTTCTCCTTCCCACCCTCCCCACGCCTTCTTTATAGGGCCTCTGTCCCCTCCCTCTACAGTCCTGATGAAGGGTTCCGGCCCGAAACATCGACCGATCTTTTCCACGGATGCTGCCTGACCTGCTGAGTTCCTCCAGCGTGTTGTGAGTGTTACAAACTTCTTACAGGCAGCGGCGGGAACAGAACTTAGATTGTCTGCACAGAGATTGGTCCTGGTGCCTCCAGTTTCCTCCAACATTGTAAGACAATTTTAATTGGTCAAGGTAATCTGTCCTGTGACGAGTCTCAGGTCAAACCGGGGGACTGCTGGGCGGTGTGGCTCCAAGTGCCAGAAGGGCCTATTCTGTGCTGTATCTCAATAAGCAAGGACATGCTGGGGGCAGCCCGCAAGAGTCGCCACAGATTCCGGCGCCAACATTGCCTGTTCACAATGTTCAGCAGATCGAAACAAGACAGCAACAGCAACAACAGAACAAAACAAATCCGTTTCCCAGCCGGCCACTTTTACACACAGATGAGCTGCCTCCGAGCCTCCAGGTTTTGGCCCTGGACTCTCAGAATCAGGTCGAGAACCCCCCCAGTCCCTGACCCACTCTCAGGCTCAACCTTCGGGTCTCTACCTCTACACTCGCCGAGCTCTGGACATAGCCCTTTTGGCTTTGCCTTCCGGACTTCACCGACCTCTGGGTATCAACTGGAGGACCCGCCAGTCATAGGTTTGACTTCAGGATTCCAACCTCATGACCTGGGGGGAGGGGTACTCACAGGCCCTCCTGATTCCCACCCACACAGACCTCCAACTTGGAACCTGTGTGTGCAGTTACTTCTACCTTTCAAAATCAGGAGCACATCCGTGTCTGCAAAGGTTAATAGCAGATCCTGTGTGAGCTGGAGAACAGTTACTCTCCAGCTGGTCGAAAATTGAAGCCCACTGAATACTGAGAGGCCTAGATAGAGTGGACATGGTGAGGATATACTTTATAGTTGTGGAGTCTTAGACCAGGGGGCCCGGCCTCAGAAGAGAAAGACATTCCTTTAGAACAGAGATGAGGAGGGAGGAGGGGTGAATCTGTGGAATTCAGTGACACCGATATTTGTGGAGGCCAAAGCATTTGGTATATGTAAGGCAAAGGTTGATAGGTTCATGAATAGTTGGGCATCAAAGGTTATGGGGAGAAGGCAGGATCTCCGAGCAAATGGCCTTGTACTGTTCCTATATCTTACGGTCACGGTAATAGGGACTGGGACCAGAGGACAGGAGCTGGGATCGCTGAGCAAATGGCATCCCACCAGGAGGTGGCAGTGTGGAGCCAGCAAACAGAATCTCCAGCAGGGCCATGCTGGTCAGACGAGACAGAAGCCAGCCTCTGCGAAAGTCAGTCCAGGTAGCAGAAGAGGAGGGAGGTGGCGATGAGTGGAGTTCCACCGACAGACTGAAATAAAGGCCAACGACCTTTATTCAACTCCCCCCAGGAGTTTGTTCGTTCGACCTGTAACTGCATGGGTTTCCACTGGGTGCTCCAGTTTCCTCCCACAGTTCAAAGACATAGCAGTCGGTAGATTAATAGGTCACCGTTATCATAATGTGCCGTGTTGTGACATGGGCGATCATTGTCTTCCAATAAGCATGATTGTACTTAGGAAACTTTGTCACATGGTGTGAGCAGAATTATCTGCAGCTTAATGTGAAAAAGACTAAGGAGCTGGTGGTGGACCTGAGGAGAGCTAAGGCACCGGTGACCCCTGTTTCCATCCAGGGGGTCAGTGTGGACATGGTGGAGGATTACAAATACCTGGGGATACGAATTGACAATAAACTGGACTGGTCAAAGAACACTGAGGCTGTCTACAAGAAGGGTCAGAGCCGTCTCTATTTCCTGAGGAGACTGAGGTCCTTTAACATCTGCCGGACGATGCTGAGGATGTTCTACGAGTCTGTGGTGGCCAGTGCTATCATATTTGCTGTTGTGTGCTGGGGCAGCAGGCTGAGGGTAGCAGACACCAACAGAATCAACAAACTCATTCGTAAGGCCACTGATGTTGTGGGGATGGAACTGGACTCTCTGACGGTGGTGTCTGAAAAGAGGATGCTGTCCAATTTGCATGCCATCTTGGTCAATGTCTTCCATCCACTACATAATGTACTGGTTGGGCACAGGAGTACATTCAGCCAGAGACTCATTCCACCGAGATGCAGCACAGAGCGTCATAGGAAGTCATTCCTGCCTGTGGCCATCAAACTTTACAACTCCTGCCTTGGAGGGTCAGAGACCCTGAGCCAATAGGCTGGTCCTGGACTTATTTCCTGGCATAATTTACATATTATTTTTTAATTATTATGGTTTTATTACTATTTAATTATTTATGGTGCAACTGTAATGAAAACCAATTTCCCCCGGGATCAATAAATTATGACTATGACTATGACTATAAACTTTTCTACAGACATTGCCTTGTTCTGGGCAGTGTTTTTACCACAGGTGACCACAGCCATTATCCATACTTTCCAAAAATTGTCTGCCTGTCATTAGTGGTCACATAACCAGGACTTGTGATCTGCACCGGCTGCTCATACGACCATCCACCACCTGCTCAAATGGCTTCACATGACCCTGATCAGGGAGGGGGGCTAAGCAGGTGCTATGCCTTGCCCGAGGGTGACCTGCAGGACAGCAGAGAGAAGGAGCGCCTTACACCTCCTTTGGTAGAGACGTATCTCCACCCCAGCAACCCGCTAATTGATCAATGGGTGTAATTTTGCAGCATGTTGGACCAGAAGGCCCTGTTCCCATGCTGGAGAGACACAAGAGACAGCGGATTCTGAAATCTGGAGTGGTTGGAAGAATTTGGCGGATCGAGCAGATTTTTGTTCAGATTCCAACATCTACATCCTCCTATGTCCCTTCTCGGCCTGCTGAGTTCCTCCAGCAGAGTGTTTCTGGCTGAAATAAAAGCAAGAGTCCGATCCTTGTTTGGACCAAAGTGGGTGACAGCATTATTGATTTATTGAGATACAATAAATAGATATGGCCGTCGAGCCTCGCTGCCCAGCAATCCCCTGATTTAACCCTAGCCTAATCACAGGACAATTTACAATGCCAATTCACCTACTAACTGGTACGTCTTTGGACTGTGGGAGGAAACCAGGGCACCCGGAGAGAACCCACGTGGGAGAACGTAAAACTCCTTACAGGCAGCGGTGGGAATTGAACCTCGGTCGCCTGTACTGTAAAGGGTTGTGCCAACCACTACGCTACCGAGCCGCATATGGAGGGCCTACACCCGGTCCACAGGAGAGAGCTGGTGTTTCTCCTCTCTCCTTCTCCTCTCTTTTCCCATTCCCCATTCTGACTCCATTCATACTCCTTTCCTTCTCCTCAAATGCCCTTCACCTCCCTCTGGTGCCCTTCCTCTTTCTCCCACAGTTCACTCTCTTCTCCTATCAGCTTCCTTCTTCAGCCCATTACCTTTTCTCCCAGTTTCCTACTTCATTCCCCCTCTCCATCCACCTACCTGGTCTCACCTGAAACCTGCCAGCTTGCGGCTCCTTCCCCTGCCCCCACGTTTTATTCCGGTGCCTTCCCCCTCCCTTTCCAGTCCTGATGGAGGGTTCCAGCCCAAAATGTCGACTGTCCATTCATTTCCATAAACGTGGCCTGACCTGCTGAGTTCCTCCAGTAACTTGTGTGTGTGGCTCAAGATTTTGATTTATTTACCCGAGACTGTACCCAAATTGGTATTGAGAGTCAAAAGCCTTGTTTTCTTAAACAAAGTTTTAGTCCAGCTCTGCGTCCCCTCTTGAAGGGGAAGCACACTAACGCCAGCAACCAGATTGATCTGTTCAATTGCTTTAAGTAGCGATCAATTTTTTAGTCACACTTGAAACGTCGTTACTAACTGTACAGACCTTAGCTGCAGTTGTGGTTCTTAGCTGTAGCAGGCTGAAACAGGAGTGATGGTGTATGATGGTACCTTTCAGACCTGCTCACTGGAGTCACCTTTATCGATGCATTAGTGCCTCGAAAATGCAGCATCCGTCATTAAGGACCCCCTGCCATTTTAGTTCACCATCGCAGTCCCATTGTGACCTCTCTCCGATCTCTTACACTGTTGCAACCATGACCAACACAAGCTCAAGGAACAAGAGAAAGATTAAAGATTAGCTTCATTTGTTCAATGTACATTGATATACTTGGGTGGCGGGGTGGAGATACGTCTCTACCAAAGGCGGTGTAAGGTGCTCCCTCCCTCCACTAGTCTTCAGGTCACCCTTGGGCAAGGTGTAGCACCTGCTTAGCTCCACCCCCCCGATTTTTTCTGCATAGCCTTTTTTTATTGCAGACGAATCTCAAGGTTGTATATGGCATACATACTTTGATAATAAATGTACTTTGAACTTTGAACTTTGAACTTTTGCATGTTAGTTGTCCACCCTGTCGGGTGCGGTCTTTCATTGATTCTGTTGTTTTTTTGGATTTACTGTGTATGCCCACAAGAAAATGAATCTCAGGGTTGTATATGGTCATATATATGGTATGTACTTTGAATATTTCAGGTTGTTCAGCAGTTTTTCAAAGAGAGGGACGTTCCGCTTGCCAACAATCTTGCTAGGACACCGTTGACGACAGGACACCACTGTGTGGTTATTACTTTCTGTACTTAATATAATTACTGTTCACTGTGCAATTCACAGACACCATCCTGTTGCAAAAACCCAAGCCGGTTGAGAATTCGTCTTTAGCGTACAAGTCCATTCAAGAGTCGGATGACAGCAAATGAAAGCAGTCCTTGTGCTTGATGGCACGTGCTCTCAGGCAGATGTTTGTATTTGTGCTTGGAGAGCGAGGGAAGGCCAAGAGACGGATATGATCAGCTGATTTATTGATTTAATTATTGAGCTACACAGTGGAACAGACCCTTCCAGCCCACTGAGCCCTGCTGCCCAGCAACCACGCCCCCCCCCCCGAATTAACCCTAGCCTAATCACCAATGACCAATGACCAATGACCAATTAACTTACCGACTGGGAGGAAACCAGAGCACCCGGAGGAAACCCACACAGTCACAAGGAGAACATACAAACTCCTTATGAGGTGGGAATTGAACCCAGGTCACTGGTTCTAACCACCGTGCTACCGTGCTGCCTGGGATGGGAAAGAGCATTCTGAGCATTCTGAGAACCCTAAGGTTATCATGCCAATAAAAATTTTCTGCTTGAACAGAACCATAAAAGGCCCAAAATCCTCAGCACATCGGGTGGCCTGTGGTAGCAGTCAGCAGAATGCTATTGCAGTGTGGGCACGCTATGTTGGCGCTGGAAGTGTGGCATCACTTGTGGGCTGCCCCCAGCACATCCTTGGACTGTGTTGGTTGTTGTAACAAACAGCACATTTCACTCTGTATTTCGATGTACACTTGACAAATAAGGCTCATCTATCTTTTTAAAAATCAGGTTTTTGTACTTCTGTTCAAAGATTCTTCACCGCTTATCAGGAATCTTCTGATAAAAGACCATTATTTCATTCTGTGCCACGTCGTATGACATCATTCATTCTCTGCCGTGTCATAGAACATAGAACATAGAATAGTACAACACAGTACAGGCCCTTCGGCCCACAATGTTGTGCCAACCCTCAAACCCTGCCTCCCATATAAGCCCCCCACCTTAAATTCCTCCATATACCTGTCTAGTAGTCTCTTAAACTTCACTAGGGTATCTGCCTCCACCACTGACTCAGGCAGTGCATTCCACACACCAACCACTCTCTGAGTAAAAAACTTTCCTCTAATATCCCTCTTGAACTTCCCACCCCTTACCTTAAAGCCATGTCCTCTCATATTGAGCAGTGGCGCCCTGGGGAAGAGGCGCTGGCTGTCCACTCTATCTATTCCTCTTATTATCTTGTACACCTCTATCATGTCTCCTCTCATCCTCCTTCTCTCCAAAGAGTAAAGCCCTAGCTCCCTTAATCTCTGATCATAATGCATACTTTCTAAACCAGGCAGCATCCTGGTAAATCTCCTCTGTACCCTTTCCAATGCTTCCACATCCTTCCTATAGTGAGGCGACCAGAACTGGACACAGTACTCCAAGTGTGGCCTAACCAGAGTTTTATAGAGCTGCATCATTACCTCACGACTCTTAAACTCTATCCTTCGACTTATGAAAGCTAACACCCCATAAGCTTTCTTAACTACCCTATCCACCTGTGAGGCAACTTTCAGGGATCTGTGGACATGTACCCCCAGATCCCTCTGCTCCTCCACACTACCAAGTATCCTGCCATTTACTTTGTACTCTGCCTTGGAGTTTGTCCTCCCAAAGTGTACCACCTCACACTTTGTGTTGTTTGACATCATTCATTCTGTGCCATGTTGTAAGACATGGGTGATCATAGTTTCTGACCATGATAGTTCTTGGCAAGTTTTTCTACAGAAGTGGTTTGCCATTGCCTTCTTCTGGGCAGTGTCTTCACAAGACGGGTGACCCGGCCATTATCAATACTCTTCAGAGATTGTCTGCCTGGTGTCAGTGGTCACATAACCAGGATGTGATATGCACTGGCTGCTCATACAACCATCCACCACCTGATCCCATGGGTTCACGTGACCCTGATTGGTGGGGGGGGGGGCGGTGGGGGCTAAGTAGGTGCTACACCTTGCCTAAAGGTGACGCGCAGGCCAGTGAGTAGAGGGAAGAAGCACCTTGTACCTCTTTTGGTAGAGATGTATCTCCACTCCGCCACCCATTGACCTCAACTGTGAGCCCTCATTCTCTCTCCACAGATGCTGCCTGACCCATCTGAGTAATTCTGTTACCAGCCGCTTTCTGCTTTGATGTCAGACTTGCGGCATCTGCAGGTTTTGCAGTGTGTACCTGAAACTGGAGCTGCCTTGGGAGGTCCCGAGATCTACACGTACACCTGGGAGACACCATTTCCACCCAGAAGGTCATGTTTTAGCAGTGAGGATCTGTGCAACCCCGGATATTTCAGAAATATTCACTCTCAGGTTTTCTTCCAAGTTGACAGCATTTTGTAACTATCCAAAAATAGCATCGTTGCTAGGTAACTGACTGCCTGAGGAGCTTGCTTGATTGGTTGGTGTCAGGGCATGCTATTTTCCCAGCTGGTGGCACAACACAGCCAACAACTGTTTAACGGTCCTTAGCCTGTCTGCCGGTATCCATGTCTGACGCTCCTGGGAATCCTGAAAGGTTTCAACTCCACGCAGATGTCTTTAATTTTTATTTATATTACTCAGGGAAGCAGCTGGGAACAGGCCCTACAGGCCTGGTGAGCCGTCCCAACCAGCATCCCACCTGTGTGACCCTAGCCTAATCACGGGACAACTTATAATGACCAATTAACTTACTAACCGGCACTTCCTTGGGATGTGGGAGGAAAGGGGTAGCTGTGGAGGCCAAATCATCGGGTATATTTAAGGCAGAGATTGATAGACTCTTTATTGGTCAGGGCAAGAAGGGATATGGGGCAAAGGCAGGAGATTGGGGCTGAGAGGGAAAATGGATCAGCCATGATGAAATGGCGGAGCAGACTCGATGGGCCAAATGGCCCATTTCTGCTCCTATATCTTATGGAAACCCATGTGTTCACAGGGAGGACGTATAAACTCCTCCAGATTGTGCCGGGACTGAACTCCGGTGCCCTGAGATGGAATAGTGTTGCCGCGCAGTAACTGAAGTGCTCCCGTATGGCCTTGCGGTAACTGGCATGCTCCCGCAGGGCCGCGCAGTGACCGGCTCGTTCCCGCACGGCCACGCAGTAGCTGAAATGCTCCCACGCACGTAGCCCTTGTTGCCATGCTGCTGGAATTGGATGCAGCTAGAAAAAATTTACAAAACATGGAAGGTTTTCTTTGTCGTACTGTATTTCATTACACCCTTCAGTAAATAAATAAAATCCAATGTATGTGAATTTTCAGTTCTCATTCTAAATATTTATAATATGCATATTACAAAATAAAAAAATCTAAAATGCTGCAACACCCACAAAAATGCCGGAGGATCTCAGCAGGTCAGGTAGCATCTGTGGAAAAGCTGTTTACTCTTTTCCATAGATGCTGCCTGACCTGTTGAGATCCTCTGGCATTTTGTGTGTGTGTTGCTTTGGAATTCCAGGATCTGTAGATTTTCTTGTGTCTGTGATCTCAAGTGCTATGCAGTTTTCGGGCCGTGTAAAAATTTCCTGCTCAGAGCAATGGTTGCTCTGCGCAGTTGGGGAAAAAAATAGAGGGAGATTTTCCCATGGTTTTCATGAGAGCTCAGCTTAAGACCTAACTACCTGTGGTTTGAGCTGTTCAAAGCTGAGCTCCACTGGGGGAGAGAAGTCAGAACCCTTGGCGTTCTCATCACATTTGGCGTCCCGGAGCGTTTTACAGTCAACTCTTTCTTGAAGTGTGTACGCAGCTATAACGGTGGCTCATTTCGGATAGATGCCTCCTGCATTGTGATAGTCAGCAAATAATTGATGGTGTTGGCTGGACGTTAATCACTAGCCCCAAGGAAGCATGAGACACTCCCCACCTCTCCTTGACCTCCGCGTCCTGGGGGGGTTTGCGTTGCAAGGAAATGGGCTGAAGGCAGCACAGAGCACAGAGCTGTGTCACCTGTATGCCAGGGCAGGTCAGGATGCACCAGTTCATCAACAAATCAGAACTCACACTCAGTGGCCATTTTATTAGGTACACCGGTGTACCTGTTAATGCAAATATCTCATCAGCCAATCATGTGGCAGCAACTCACTGCATAAAAGCATGCAGACACAGACAAGAGGCTCAATTGTTGTTCAGACCAAACATCAGAATGGGAAAGAGTGTGACCTAAGCGACTTTGACCAAGGAATGTTTGTTGGTGCCAGATGGGGTGGTTTGAATATCACAGAAACTGCTGATCTCCTGGGATTTTCACACACAACGGTCTCAAGAGTTTACAGATAATGGTGTGAAAAACAAAAAAAAAAAATACAGCTAGTAGCTGTTCTGTGGGTGAAAACACCTTGTTAATGAGAGAGGTCAGAGGAGAATGGCCAGACTGCTTCCAGCTGACAGGAAGGCGACAGTAACTCAAATAACCACACGTTACAACAGTGGTGTGCAGAAGAGCATCTCTGAACACACAACACACTAAACCTTGAAGTGGACGGGCTACAGCAGCAGACGATCACACCGGGATGCACTCCTGTACCTAATAAAGTGACCAGTGAGTGTAGAATAGTGCAGCTCAGGAACTGGCCCTTCAGCCCATCTAGTCCGTGCCAAACTGTTACTCTGCCTATCCCATCGACCCACGTCTGTACCACAGCTCTCCATACCCCTGCCATCCATGTACCTCTCCAAACTTCTCAAATGCTGTAATCAAACCCTATCTTCCATGTTATATGTTCTGCATTATTGCAAAAAGACAGAATGTATGGTGATATCCAGAAAGAAGGAGAATCCTATCTGCAGGCTGAAAATAAATGGGGAAGACATAAAACAAGTACAGAACTTTTGCTGCTTAGGAAGCTGGGTGACATCAGATGGCAGGTGTGACATGGACATCAAAAGAAGAATAGGGATGGCAATAGGTACCTTTATGAGAATGAAGAGTATACTGACCAACACTAAACTAGGCATGACAACCCACCTCAGAGTACTGAAATGATATGTTTATCCAGTTATGTTATATGGCTCAGAATGTTGGACAATATCTAGTAAAATGAGGAAACGAATTGAAGCAGCAGAGATGTGGTTTTTGAGGAGGATGCAAAGAATATCATGGATGAAACAAATATCTAAGGAGGACGTCATGAACAGAGCAAGCACAAAAAGAGAAATAATGTATGAGATCATGAAAAGGCAACGTAACTTCATTGGACGTGTGATTAGGAAAGAGGAGTTAGAATGCACAGTAATTATGGGAAAGATTGAAGGGAGAAAGCAGAAGGAAAGCAAAGACAAATAATGATGGAGACAGCAGCCAGAGAACTGGAAATGAATACCAATGAATTGACCCACTTGACCCGAAACAGGAGTGTGTGGGCCATGGCAGTCAAAGCTCAAACTGGGCACAGCACCTGATGATGATGATGATGATTGTTTCTGAGCATTCGAGGACCAGGGGTGTATGGAGTGTCCAGGGAGGGATAGCATCTCTGGTGAAGGGGCAGGTCACTCACCTTTGGTCCTCTCCAGACACACAGCTCTCACCTGTGGCTCCAGGTAGCTGTTTGCTTGTCACGGTGGCCACACCTCAGGTACACCGCTTCATCCCCTGGTGAGTTAGAGACATGCCTGTCTTAGTCAGCTCTGGTGGACTGGACAGGTGAGATCCAACGGCAGGAAGACAGTTCTGCAACACTTCGTAGAGAGCAAAGTGCATGACAAGGCATCATAAACACAAGATATTCTGCAGATTTTGGAAATCCAGAGCAACACACACAAAATGCTGGAGGACACAGCAGGCCAGGCAGCATCTATGGAGATGAATAAACTGCCGACCCTTCTTCGTGACTCTCAGCCCAAAACATCGACTGTTTATTCATTTCCATAGATACTGCCTGACCTGCTGAGTTCCTCCAGCATTTTGTGTGTGTGATGATGAGGTACGGATGTCACAGTCATCCACTGTAACCAAGGAAGACCCCAGTTTGTGACGCTTGTTCGTATCACTCGACCTGGACTTCTGAGGTTCGAGAGAGTGGAACTGCCCCAGTGCCACACATTTCCCACTTTAAAAACTCTCCTGTACAGGTTTCCTGTCATGGTCAGACTTGATGGTCAAACCACCACTCAACTACCTCTTGGCAATTGAGAGTAATTATTTGAAAGCTTCCACCACGGTGGTGCAGATCTCTAGTTGGGTAGCCAGTCCAGAGTTTAACATCCCTCCTTGATATCGTTCTGCCAGAAAAATATGCAGCAGGCAACACTTAACCTAACACAGAGCCTACATATAAACTAGTACAGGATCCGGCTGCAGAGAAATTAAATCCTGCTGCGTGTCTCTAGCTCTGACCTCAGAAGGGATTCGCACGGGGGAATCAACCGCGGAGGGAGTCTGCAGTTTTAAATTCCTGGCCACTGTTGCCTGTAAGGAGTTTGTACGTTCTCCCCGTGACTGCGTGGGTTTCCTCCGGGTGCTCCAGTTTCCTCCCACAGTCCAAAGGCGCACTGGTTGGTCATTGTAAATTGTCCTGTGATCAGGCTAGGGTTAAATCAGTGATTGCTGGGTGGTGTGACTTGAAGGGCCAGAAGGGCCAATTCTGTGCTGTATCTCAATAAATAAATAAATATTTGATTACCTGTTCTTGTGCAATCACAAGAAAGGCATGCTGGCATCTTAAACGCAAACAGCAGGAATTCTGTAGATGCTGGAAATTCAAGCAACACATCAAAGTTGCTGGTGAATGCAGCAGGCCAGGCAGCATCTGTAGGAAGAGGTGCAGTCGACGTTTCAGGCCAAGACCCTTCGTCAGGACTCAAGGGTCTCGGCCTGATACGTCGACTGCACCTCTTCCTACAGGTGCTGCCTGGCCTGCTGCGTTCACCAGCAACTTTGATGTGTGTTGCTTGCATTTTAATTTTCTTCGGAGGCTGAGGAGGTTGAATTTGTCACCGAACCCTCTAACAAAAATTTCTCCAACCCTTAACCTTTCCCACCCACCTGACTCCACCCATCACCTTCTCGCTGTCCTCCTACCCCCACCCCCCACCTTTTTATTCTGGTGTCTTCCCCCTTCCTTCTCAGTCCTGAGGAAGTCTCGGCCCAAAATGTCAGCTGTTTATTCATTTCCATAGATGCTGCCGGACCTGCTGAGCTCCCCCAGCATTTTGTGTGTGAAAGGACGTGCGGGGGATGTTTTAGAAATTCTGAGACGTATGTGATTATCAGTGTGGACTGCAGATTATATCGTCTCCTTCAGTTTTCTGTGTTTTCTTTTGGTGGGTGGGTGACATGTTACTTTTTGGGGAAGGGAGGGATTGGGGATTTGGGGTCCGATGTTCTTGTTTTTCTGAATGGGCAAACTGTTAATTTTTCGTGTTCGAGAGAGGGGGTTAGGGTTTGATGTTTTAGCTGCCATTTTCTGGGTGGGCATCTGTTAATTTTTGTGCAACGGAGGGGTCGAGGGTTTGGGGTTTGCAAATGTTAGGTTTTTTTTTCTTTTTCATGCGGGGAGGGGGTAGTGGCGATGTCTTTTCTTTCAACAATTTCCATGGTTTTTCTATATTTCATGGCTATTCGGAGAAGATGGATCTCAGATTTGTATTCTATGTACTTTGATAAAAAAATGGACCGTTGAACCTTTGAAAATCCCACAGATGTGCTGTTGAAGCTCTCCTGACTGTTTGCATCATGGTCTGGTATGGCAATTCGAATGCCCAGGGATGTGAGAAGCTGCAAAGCTTCGTGAACTCTGATCAATACCACCATTGGCGGTATCTACCACAGGCACTGCCTGAAGAAGGAAACATCCACCATCAGAGATCTCTGCCATCCGAACCATTCCCCGTTCTCTCAGCTACCATTGGGCAGGAGGTACAGAAGCCCGAAGTCTCACACCAGCAGGTTCAAGAACCAACCATTCTGTTCTCAAACCGACCGGTTCAACGGTGGATACTATAGAGAGTGTGCAGAGGAGATTAAGGCATACCTTATAGGTTGAGTGTATTTGGCCTTTTCTCTCTGGAGTGTCAGAGGATGAGAGGTGACCTGATAGAGTTGTTTAAGATGCAGAGAGTCATTGATTGTGTGGATAGTCAGAGGTTTTTCCCCAGGGCTGAAATGGCTAACATGAGGGGGCATAGTTTGAAGGTGCTTGGAAATAGGTACAAGGGGGATGTCAAGGGTAAGTTTTTCACACAGAGAGTGAGAGCGGTGGGCGTGTGGAATGCACTGCAGGCGATGATGGTGGAGATGGATATAACAGGGTCCTTTAAGAGCCTCTTAGATAGGTACATGGAGCTTAGAAGAGTAGAGGGCTATGCACTAAGGAAATTCTAGGCTGTCTCTAGAGTAGGTTACATGGTCAGCACAACATTGTGGGCTAAAGGGCCTGTAATGGGCTGTATATTTCTATGTTCTAACTCTAATCTGGGCCTGCACTCACTGGAATTCAGGAGAATGGGGTGTGGGGGAGGGGGGAATCTCACTGAAACCTATCACATGTTGAAAGGTCTTGATAGAGTGGATATGGAGAGGGTATTTCCTGTGGTGGGAGAGTCTAAGACCAGAGGACATAGGCTCAGAATAGAGGGATGTCCTTTTAGAACAGAGATGAGGAGGAATTTCTTTAGCCAGAGAGTGGTGAGTCTGTGGAAATCGTTGAGTCAGTAGTGAGGAAGGCAAATGCAAAGTTAGCATTCATTTCCAGAGGACTAGAATATAAAAGCAGGGATGTAATGCTGAGGCTTTTTAATACTTTGCTCAGACTGCACTTGGAGTATTGTGGGCAGTTTTGGACCCCTCATCGAAAAAACGATGTGCTGACATTGGAGAGGGTGCAGGAGGGGATTCACGAGAATGTTCTGGCAATGAACAGATTAATGTATGGGGAGACGGTAAACACCCCTAGAGTAAGTACTGGAACCGTACATATTTCACAGCCACCGACATTGAGTTGGGGTTCACTTTGAGAGGCTGGTCTGACGTGATGATGTAATTACCTGAAGTATTTTTACCGTGTTTGGTGTTCCGTGTTTGGAGTACAATAAATAAGTTGTTGGGGTTTTTCTTAAACATAAAACGCCTCATGCTGTTTTTATTTGCGATAACCCAATGTGCCGAGAAAAAAAACAAATTGTGCAAACAATGAACACAAGCAGCTAGCGTTCTGAACTGAAGTCCACAAAGCCAGTCAGTGTGGAACAGGAAGCTGAACCGGCCCAAACTTCACCTCAGGCCCCGAGACCCCGACCTTTTCAATCTGGCCCAGCGCCTAAATCGTCGTCCAAGCATCAGGCCCAGTCACCTCAGGACACTCTGGCTGCCTTGATTCCCGTACCTGAGTGTAGGGTTCTGTCGCTGACTGGAGTTGTTGTCATGTGTGTGGGAGAGAGTCACTGAAAGGGCAGTGACGGGTGAGCGAGCGGGAGTGGGAAGGGCGACCTCTGGCCAGACTCACTGACACAGCGACTGAGAAAAGTGAGCCATCTAGCTCCCGATAGTTGTGCTTTGTGGGCGTGAAATGTTGGCTTCAGAATGTGACACCTGCGGGCTGCCCCCAGCACAAAAGACCATAAGAGCATAAAATATAGGAGCAGAATTAGGCCATTTGGCCCAACAAGTCTGTCCGCCATTTCATCATGGCTGATCCATTTCCCTCTCAGCACCAAATCTCCTACCTTCTCCCCGCATCCCTTCATGCCCTGATTAATCAAGAATCTATCAGCCTCCACCTTCAACATAGCCAATGACTCGACCTCCACAGCTATCTGTGGCAACAAATTCCACAGATTCACCACTCTCTGGCTAAAGAAATTCCTCCTCATCCCCTTTCTAAAAGGACACCCCTCTATTCTGAGGCTGTGTCCTCTGGTCTTAGAATCCCCACCATAGGAAATGCCCTCTTCACATTCACTCTATCGAGACCTTCAATATTTGATAGGTTCCAATGAGGTCACCCCTCATTCTTCTGACCAGTGAGTACAGACCCAGAGCCATCAAACACTCCTATATAACCATATAACATATATCAATTACAGCACGGAAACACCTCAGCCCTTCTGGTCCGTGCCGAACTCTTACTCTCACCTAGTCCCACCAACCTGCACTCAGCCCATAACCTTCCATTCCTTTCCTGTCCATATAGCTATCCAATTTTACTTTAAATGACAATATCGAACCTGCCTCAACCACTTCTGCTGGAAGCTCATTCCACACAGCTACCACTCTCTGAGTAAAGAAGTTCCCCCTCATGTTACCCCAAAACTTTTGCCCCCTAACTCTCAACTCATGTCCTCTTGTTTGAATCTCCCCTACTCTCAATGGAAAAAGCCTATCCATGTCAACTCTATCTATCCCCCTCATAATTTTAAATACCTCTATTAAGTCCACCCTCAACGTTCTACACTCCAAAGAATAAAGACCCAACTTGTTCAACCTTTCCCTGTAACTTAGGTGCTGAAACCCAGGTAACATTCTAGTAAATCTTATCTGTACTCTCTCTATTTTGTTGACATCTTTCCTATAATTCAGTGACCAGAACTGTACACAATACTCCAAATTACATCCCAATTCCTATACTCAATGCACCGATTTATAAAGTCCAGCATACCAAAAGCTTTCTTCACCACCCTATCCAAATGAGATTCCACCTTCAGGGAACTATGCACCATTATTCCTAGATCCCTCTGTTCTACTGCATTCTTCAATGCCCTATCATTTACCATGTATGTCCTGTTTTGATTAGTCCTACCAAAATGTAGCACCTCACACTTATCAGCATTAAACTCCATCTGCCATCTTTCAGCCCACTCTTCTAATTGGCCTAAATCTCCCTGCAAGCTTTGTAAACCTACTTCATTATTCACAACCCCACCTATCTTAGTATCATCTGCATACTTACTAATCCAATTTACAACCCCATCATCCAGATCATTAATGTATATGACAAGCAACATTGGACCCAGTACAGATCCCTGAGGCACACCACTAGTCATTGGCCTCCAATCTGACAAACAGTTATCCACCACTACTCTCTGGCATCTCCCATCCAGCCACTGTTGAATCCATTTTACTACTTCAATATTAATACCTAACGATTGAACCTTCCTAACTAACCTTCCAGGTGGAATCTTGTCAAAGGCCTTACTGAAGTCCATATAGACAACATCCACCAATTTACCCTCGTCAACTTTCCTAGTAACCTCTTCAAAAAATTCAATAAGATTTGTCAAACATGACCTGCCACGCACAAATCCATGTTGACTGCTCCTAATCAAACCCTGTCTATCCAGGTGATTATATATACCATCTCTAAGAATACTTTCCAGCAATTTACCCACCACTGATGTCAAACTCACAGGCCGATAATTGCTAGGTTTACTCTTAGAACCCTTTTTAAACAATGGAACAACGTGAGCAATACGCCAATCCTCCGGCACCATCCCCATTTCTAATGACATTTGAAATATTTCTGTCAGAGCCCCTGCTATTTCCACACTAACTTCCCTCAAGGTCCTAGAGAATATTCTGTCAGGACCCAGAGACTTATCCACTTTTATATTCCTTAAAAGCGCCAGTATTTCCTCTTCTTTAATCATCATAGTTTCCATAACTACCCTACTTGTTTCCCTTACCTTACACAATTCAATATCCTTCTCCTTAGTGAATACCGAAGAAAAGAAATTGTTCAAAATCTCCCCCATCACTTTTGGCTCCACACATAGCCATCCACTCTGATTCTCTAAGGAACAATTTTATCCCTCACTATCCCTTTTCTATTAATATAACTGTAGAAACCCTTTGGATTTATTTTCACCTTACTTGCCAAAGCAACCTCATATCTTGTTTTAGCTTTTCTAATTTCTTTCTTAAGATTCTTTTTACATTCTTTATATTCCTCGAGCACCTCATTTACTCCATACTGCCTGTATTTATTGTAGATATCTCTCTTTTTCCAAACCAAGTTTCCAATATCCCTTGAAAACTATGGCTCTCTCAAACTTTTCACCTTTCCCTTCAACCTAACAGGATCATAAAGATTCTGTACCCTCAACATTTCACCTTTAAATGACCTCCATTTCTCTATTACATCCTTCCCATAAAACAAATTATCCCAATTCACTCCTACTAGAACCTTTCACATCTCCTCAAAGTTAGCCTTTCTCTAATCAAAAATCTCAACCCTGGAACCTATCCTTCTCCATAATTATATTGAAACTAATGGCATTGTGATCACTGGACCCAAAGTTCTTCCCATCACAAACCTCCATCACCTAACCTATCTCATTCACTAACAGGAGATCCAACACTGTCCCTGCTCTAGTTGGTATCTCTATGTATTGCTGCAAAAAACTATCCTGCACACATTTGACAAACTCCAAACCATCCAGCCCTTTTACAGGCTTCCCAGTCTATGTGTGGAAAATTAAAATCTCCCACAATCACAACCTTGTGCTTACTACAAATATCTGCTATCTCCTTACAAATTTGCTCCTCCACTTCTCACTCTCCATTTGGTGGTCTATAATACACCCCTATAAGTGTTACTACACCTTTCCCATTCCTCAATTCCACCCAAATAGCCTCCCTAGATGAGCCCTTGAATCTACCCTGCCAGAGCACCGCTGTAGTATTTTCTCTGACAAGCAATGCAACACCTCCCCCTCTTGTCCCTCCGATCTATCACACCTGAAGCAACGAAATCCAGGAATATTTAATTGCCAATCACACCTCTCTTGCAACCATGTTTCACTAATAGCTACAACATCATACTTCCAGGTGTCAATCCATGCTTTAAGCTCATCCACCTTTCTTATAATGCCCCTAGCATTAAAATAGATGTAGGTTGTGTTGCTTGTTATTGCAAACGAGGCATTTCACTGTATGTTTCGATGTACATGCGATAGATAAGTGTATCTAAATCTTAACCTGGATATGAGCGCGGCCCCAGTCAGCTGGAAAGAGGATGTGGGAAGTCCGCTCAAGACTGAGCATCTGTCTGGAATTTTCACAGGGAGCTTTTCCTGCATAAAAGGGAAGGAAGCTGTGAGGTCATTTTGTTTCTGTAGGCCTGGTGACACCCTATCTTTGGAGTGAGAGCTTTTCTCAAACCCACAGAACATTCCAGAAAGTAGACTGGCGACCCATCATGCAGTCACAACATTAACACCTCCACCTTTTTTCTAAACTGATTTATGGATTTTAAAATCTTTCATAGCTCAAAAGCTCTAAAGGCTCGCTTACTGGGAGCAGATGCACAGTCATCGTGGCAACATCTCTATGGTTACCAATAAACAACATCGCTTACACCTCCCCTGTGGATTGGTGTTTGTTTTCCTCTTTACATTAAAACATTTCCTGCAGTAAATGTGGTCCTCACCCAACTACTGCAGTTGAACAACGTGAGGCAGATCAGGGCATGGAGGGTCACCACAGGTCTTCCTGGGGGCAAATGCACCAAGAATTGTCCCAGACAGCTGTGGAGGCCACGTCATTTAAGCCAGAGGCCGATAGGTTCTTGGTTGGTCAGGGCAGCAAAGGTCACGGGGAGAAGGCAAGAGAATGGGGTTGAGTGATAATAAATCAGCCATGATGGAATGGCAGAGCAGACTTGATGGGTTGAGTGGCCTAATTTTTCTCCTATGTCTTATGTTCTGGGTGTAGATTGAAGCCGAAGCAATATAATCTTCACAACATCATCCCATCACACAACTGGAACCAACAGAGTTATAGAGTCATAGAAAAGTACAACACAAAAATCAGGCCCTTCGGCCCATCTAGTCCATGCTAAAACCATTTAAACTGCTATTAATCTGCACCTAGACCATAGCCCTCCATAACCCTACTATCCATGTACCTATCTAAACTTTTCTTCAATGTTGAAATCGAGCTCGCATGCACCACTCATTCCACACTCTCACCACCCTTTGAGTGAAGGTGTTCCCCCTCATGTTCCCCTTAAACTTCTCACTAGTACAATGCATAATATACGTTGCAATAAGAAATATATATCACGTGTTGGCGCGTGGCCAAGTGGTTAAGGCGTTCGTCTAGTGATTTGAAGGTCGCTAGTTCGAGCCTTGCCTGAGGCAGTGTGTTGTGTCCTTGAGCAAGGCACTTAACCACACAATGCTCTGCGACGACACTGGTGCCAAGCTGTATGGGTCCTAATGCCCTTCCCTTGGACAACATCGGTGGCGTGGAGAGGGGAGACTTGCAGCATAGGCAACTGCTGGTCTTCCATACAACCTTGCCCAGGCCTGTGCTCTGGAAACCTCCTAAGGTCCAAATCCATGGTCTCATGAGACTAACTGATGCCTAAAAAAAATCTAAAATTAAATTAATTAGGTAGTGGAAAATGAGAGCAAAACAAAAGCAGTGAGGTAGTGTTGATGGGTTCAATGTGCATTCAGAAATCGGATGGCAGAGGGGAAGAAGCTGTTCCCAAATCGTTGAGTGTGTGTCTTCAGGCTCCTGTACCTCCTTGATGATGGTAGGGATGAGAAGAGGGCATGTCCTGGGTGATGGAGGTCCTTAGCGATGGGTGCTGTCTTTTGAAGGTGTCCTCAGTGCCGGGGAGGCCAGTGCCCACGACTGAGCTGGTTGAGTTTACAACCCTCTGCAGCTTTTTTCTGATCCTGTGCAGTGGCCTCTCCACACTGGGTGGTGATGCAGCCAGTTAGAAAACCTGCTCTGTTCCCCACAGTCGATGTCTCATGATCTTATTTGGTTGAATAAGCATCGCACCCGTTTTGCACAGGCCACAATACAATGTTATTTTCGTGCTGCTCCTTCCACTCCGTTTCCACCTGACCTTGAAACCGTGTCAGATGTTAAATTACACCCAAATTGGTCTCAGATTGTCAGGAGCTCCCAACCTTTATCATTTTCACCCCGGTCTTAGAACATAGAACCTTATAGCACAGTACAGGAGTACAGGCCCTTGGGCCCAAGATGTTGTGTCCCAACATCAATCTAAAACAACACGCACAAAATGCAGGTCAGGAAATGAATAACCAGTCGATATTTTGTGCCGAGACCCTTCTTCATGATCGGAAAGGAAGTGGGAAAGAGGTCAGAATGAAATGGTTGGGGGAGGGAGGGGGAGGAGGATAGTTAGAAGGTGATAGGTGAAGCCAGGTGGGTGGGAAAGGTCAAGGGCTGGAGAGGAAGGAATCTGATAGGAGAGGCAGGTGGACCATAGGAGAAAGGGAAGGAGAAGGGGACCCAGGGGGAAGAAATAGACAGGTGAGAAGAGGTAAATGGTAAGAATGGGGAACAGAGGAGGGGTGGGGGTGGGGGATAATTTGTTTACCTAAGGGAGGAATTGATATTCGTGCCATCAGTTTGGAGGCTGCCCAGACAGAATACAAGGTGTTTTTCCTCCACCCTGAGGAGCACCTTGACACAAGAGGAGGCCATGGACCGACACGTCAGACTCAGATTTTAAACATTTGGCCACTGGGAAGTCCCGCTTGTGGCAGATGGAACAAGGTGCTCAGTGAAGCAGTTCCCTCAATTTACCAGGGGTCTCAGCATTGGGAGTCCGGACACAGCAGACAATCTAAATTGATCTAAAACTCCACCCTAGGTGGTCCTAAACCCAACTGTGAAAGAAGGAGGATTAGGCATGGGGCTAGCAGCCCCAACCTGGAAAAATCCAGAGCTCTGGGAATGCCGGATGAAGCTCCAAAGAGCTCATCCCTGGGAGAGAAGTGACCTTCTCCTTTCAGACATACAAAGTCGTGTGGTGAAAGTGGAAGCCACAAGGCTGATCAGCTTCTGGCCCAGGACAGAGTACTCCAGCTCTTGGTGGCCTATGAGACAGTAGGGGCGATGGGATTTGGAGAAGAGGAAGACCAACCTAACTCTTCCCTCCTACACAGCCTCCAATTTTCAATCATTCATGTGCCTAAGAATTTTTTAAATTTCCCTAATGTACCTGACTCTACCATCATCCCTGGCAGGGTCTTCCACACACCCATCACACTCTGTGTAATAAACATACCTCTGGCATCCCCCCCTACGCTTCCCTCCAATCACCTTAAAATTATGCCCCTCACATTAGCCATTTCCACCCTGGGAAAAAGTCTCTGGCTGTCCACTCGATCTGTGGCTCCTATCATCTTGTACACCTGTATCAAGTCACCAAATTAAACTAAATCTCTCCTGCTTGCCTATGATCTATATTCTCCCATTCCCTATATGTTGATGTGTTTGTCTAAAAGCTTCTTAAATACCACTATCACATCAGGTTCCAGCAGGCACCCACCACCCTCTCTCTATGTCATCTTGTACACCTCTCTCAAGTCACCTCTCATCTTCCTTTGCTCCAAAGAGAAAAGCCCGCCCTCACTCAACTTATACCCATAAGACATGCTCTCTAATCCTGGCAGCATCCTGGTAGCTCTCCTCTGCACCCTCTCTAAAGCTTCCACATCCTTCCTATAATGAGGCGATCAGAACTGAGCACAATACTCCAAGTGTGGTCTAACCAGGGTTTTACAGAGCTGCAACATTTCCTCGGGTCTTGATCCAAGAAGTACATAAAAGCCAAAGTCATATTTATTATCAAAGTACGTATATGTCACCATGTTCTATATCAAGCTTATTTTTCTTGTAAGCATTTACAGGAAAATAAAAAATACAATAGAATTTACGAAAAACTATGCATAAATAAAGACTGACAAGTAATCAATGTGCAAAAGACAAACTGTGCAAATACAATAATACTGAGAGCACGAGTTGCAGAGTATTGAAAGTGAGTCTGTAGGTTGTGGGATCAGTTCAGAGTTGAGTTGAGTGAAGTTATCCACACTGGTTCAGGAGCCTGATGGTTGTGGGGTAATAACTGTTCCTGAACCTGGTGGTGTGGGACCTGAGGCTCATTGTGGTGAGTGAAGTTATCCACACTGGTTCAGGAGCCTGATGGTTGTCGGGTAATAACTGTTCCTGAACCTGGTGGTGTGGGACCTGAGGGTCCTGTACCTCCTGCCTGATGGCAGCAGCAAGAAGAGAGCATGGCCTGGATGAAGGATACTGGAATCCCATCATAAATGAGGTGCTCGAGGGGGAGATTCAAACAAGAGGACATGAGTTGAGAGTTAAAGGGCAAAAGTTTAGGGGTAACATGAGGGGGAACTTTACTCAGAGAGTGGTAGCTGTGTGGAACAAGCTTCCAGTAGAAGTGGTTGAGGCAGGTTCGATGTTGTTTACAGTTAAATTGGTCAGCTCTATGGACAGGAAAGGAATGGAGGGTTATGGACTGAGTGCAGGCCGGTGGGACTAGGTGAAAGTAAGAGTTCGGCACGGACTAGAAGGGCCGAGATGGTCTGTTTCCGTGCTGTAATTGTTATATGGTTAAAAACAGGACTGTTTCCTTGCCATTTCATCTTCTTTGCCATATCCTTGCCATTTCACCTTTGACCACCAGTGCCAGATCTTACAGCTAAACCTAGGCAGGTGAGAAAATAACCAGCCAATGAGAACTTTCTTGCAATGATCACTGATGTGGGCTTGGTCCCCAGTCTCTGCAACAAGCACCAGTAATATGTGGCACGCAGTGTAAGGGTTAGTGCAATCTCTTTAAAGCCCCAGCAATCTCTTTTGGAGTTTCAATTCCCGCTGCTGACGGTAAGGATTTTGTATGTGTTCCCCGTGACTGCATGGGTTCCTCTGGGTGCTCTGGTTTCCTCCTGCATCTCAAAGAGGTACTGTACGGGTGAAAGCTAGTGAATTGTGGGCATGCTATGTTGGTACCAGAAGCGTGGTGACACTAGCTGCCCCCAGCACATCCTTGGACTATGTTGGTCACTAACACAAATGACACATTTCACTGTCTGGTTTGATGTAGATGTGATACATCTTTTTTTTTCTTTATGCTTCAAGTCAAGATTGTTCATCAGTCCTCAGGACTCTTCTAATGAAAGACCACTGGCCTCAAATGGGAGCCCTGTTTTTTTTCTCTCGTTCCACAGCTGTTGCCTGGCCCTCTGAGTATTTCCCACCAGATTCTGTTTTAATGTCAGATTTACACACACGACCTGGGAGACAATTTAAAGTTCAAAGTAAATTTTATTTTCAAAGTGCATACATGTCACCATACACAACCCTGAGATTCGTTTTTTTGTGGGCATACTCAATAAGACGATAGAATAATAACCATAACACAATCCATGAAAGTCTGCCCAGCTTGGGCGTTCAACCAGAGCGCAGGAGACAAGAAACTGTGCAAATACAAAAAGAAAGAAATAATAATAATGATAAAAAGATAAGCAATAAATATCAAGAACTTGAGATGAAGAGTCCTTGAAAATGAGTCCATTGATTGTGGGAACATTTCAACGATGGGGCAAGTGAAGTTGAGTGAAGTTATCCCCATTGTGGGCTGCCCCAGCCCTTTCTCGGATTGTGTTTGGTTGTTGATGCAAATATGATGCAGTACATTTCAATGTTTTGATGCGCATGTGAACATATAAAGCTGATCTTTAATGAGCTGAGCGACTGTGTTTGAAGAAATGTACCTGGTTGGCCCCACACATCTAGGAGAAATTCCCTGTTCTTTCTTCTAGTCGGTTCACCATCGATGGAGGAGCAGACGAAAATGGAAGTTGAGAGGGAGGAAGCGTTAGGGAGGGAATCCTGGAGCCAGACGGCAGAGGGCTCAATCCTAATGGTGGAGTGATTAAACATAGGGAGGGTAAGTTGCTGGAATTGGAGGTGGATCATCTCCTGAGCATTGAGCTGTAGTGGCCATCTTGGTCACCATGGACCACCAGTTGGCCTGAAGGTCCCGTTTCTGTGCTGTACTACACTACAGAGTCACGAACTGTCAGCTCCCGATGCAGGGTGCTACTGAACCTTAGCAAAACCAAGCTATCCATTTTTACTCCCTTAAGACCTGTCCCTATTGAAACAGGAGATGGGATATGGTGTTCGGTGTTTGCTGAGCCTGGCAACCAGCTTGCAGGCGTTTCATCACCAGTCCAGGTAAATCCTCAGTGTGCAGTTGTTGGTGTTTCTCTCCGCAAGTGCCCATGTTTATACATGCCCCATTTGCTTGCCTTGGTTCTGCTTTTCTACCCCTTCAGATGAAGTTTGAATTCTATTGGCTTGCGTTTCTTTGGCTTTTAAGGGTTCATAGATGGTGTCTATTTCAATATGTTTGCTTACAGAGTTACCAGAAGGTCAACTGAACACTCCCAGAGAGAAACACCACGACCTGCACACTGAGGATGTCTCCTCGACTGGTGATGAAACGTCTGCAAACCAGTTGCCAAGCTTGGCGAACACTGAACATCAAACACCTCAGCCCGAGCTACCAACTTTCACCAGCATCTGAAGGAGCTAGGAGGTTTTCTACATACAAGCGATTCTGCAGATGCTGGAAATCCAAAGTAACACACACAAGGTGCTGGAGGAAATCAGCAGGTCAGGCTCCATCCACGCAGAGGAATAAAGAGTTGACGTTTCAGGCCAAGACCCTTCATCTGATCTGCTAAGTTCCTCTGGCATTCTGTGGGACATTTTCTTATCCATCCTGATAGAAAAACACTGACTCCTCAAATAAATTTTGTACTGACATGTTCCTAATGACTTGGATTTCAGATTTGTTTCTCACATGAACATTGAAAATTGTGGTAAAATGCATCACTTGCATTAACAACTAACACAACCAAGGAATGTCGTAAAGTGTATGACCATGCACTTTGGTAGAAGAAACAAAAGTGTACACTGTTTTCTAAATGGAGAGAAAATTCAAAAATCGGAGGTGTATAGAGACTTGAGCATCCTCATGCAGGATCCCCTAAAGGTTAACTTTAGCTTTTGGTGAGGAAGGCAAATGCAACGTTAGCATTCACTTCGAGAGGTCTAGAATATAAAAGTCAAAGATGTTGAGGCACTGGTGAGGCCTCATTTGGAGTATTGTGAGCAGTTTTGGGCCCCTTATCTAAGAAAGGATGTGCTGACGTTGGAGAGGGTTCAGAGGAGGTTCATGAGAATTATTCTGGGATTGAAAGGCTTGTCATATGAGGAGTGTTTGATAGCTATGGGCCTGTACTTAATGGAATTCAGAAAAATTGGGGGCGGGCAGATTTCATTGAAACCTATTTAGTGTTGAAAGACTTTGATGGAGTGGATGTGGAGAGAATGTTTCCTGTGGAGAGGGGGATCTAAGACCAGAGGACACAGCCTCAGAATAGAGAGGCGTCCTTTTGGAACAGAGTTGAGGAGGAATTTCTTTAACGAGAGAGTGCTGAATCTCTGGAATTTGTTACCACAGGCGGCTGTGGAGACCAAGTCATTGGGTATATTTAAGGCAGAGGTTGATAGATTCTTGATTAGTCAGGCCATGAAGGGATGCAGAGAGAAGGCAGAAGATTGGACCTGAGAGGGATAATGGATCAGTCATGATGAAATGATGTAGGAGGCTTGATGGGCCAAATGGCCTACTTCTGCTCCTATATCTTATGGTCGTACGTGCTGTGAGCAGTCTGCAAGTATCACCACAGATTCTGGCACCAACAGTGCATGCCCACAATGCCTGGCAGAACAACACAGAACACAACAAGCAACACAATAACAACAGCTAAAATAAACAAGATCTGCAGATGCTGGAAATTCAAAGTGACACGCACGAAATGCTGGAGCAACTCAGCAGCTCAGGCAGCATCTATGGAAAAGAGTAACCAGTTGATGCTAAAACCAGCCCATTTCCTCCTTCAGCTTATTTACAGACGGTGTGATGTTTGCTTCCGGAATTTGTTGGTATTTAATTAAATTCATTCTTTCCTCTACCAGTGAAATGTTCCCCGTGTCACTGGCTGCAACACAAGCCCAAAGCATGATCGATCCACCCCTGTGCTTAACAGTTGGAGAGGGGTTCTTTTCATGAAATTCTGCACCCTTACCTTTGCTCATTGCAGCCAAAAAGTTCTATTTTATCTTCATCAGTTCACAGGACTTGTTTCCAAAATGCACCAGACTTGTTTAGATGTTCCTTTGCAAACTTCTGATGCTGAATTTTGTGGTGAGGACGCAGGAAAGGTTTTCTTCTGATGACTCTTCCATGACGGTCACATTTGTGCAGGTGTCGCTGCACAGTAGAACAGTGCACCACCACTTCAGAGTCTGCTAAATCTTCCTGAAGGTCTTTTGCAGTCAAATGGGGGTTTTCATTTGCCTTTCTAGCAATCCTACGAGCAGTTCTCTCGGAAAGTTTTCTTGGTCTTCCAGACCTCAACTTGACCTCCACCGTTCCTGTTAACTGCCGTTTCTTAATTACATTACGAACTGAGGAAACAACTACCTGAAAATGCTTTGCTATCTTCTTATAGCCTTCTCCTGCTTTGTGGGCATCAATTATTTTAATTTTCAGAGTGCTAGGCAGCTGCTTTGAGGAGTCCATGGCTGCTGATTGTTGGGACAAGGTTTGGGGAGTCAGAGTATTTATAAAGCTTTGAAGTTTGCATCACCTGACCTTTCCTAATGATGACTGTGAACACGCCATAGCCCTAACAAGCTAATTAAGGATCTGAGACCTTGGTAAAAGTTATCTGAGAGCTCAAATCTCTTGGGGAGCCCAAACTTTTGCATGGTGCTCCTTTCCTTTTTTTCACTCTAAAATTGTACAAAACAAAAATAATACACTAATCTTGCTTAAAATGTTGAAAAGAATGTTTCATCTTTAACTTTATGACTTTTGGAGATCAGTTCATCTTCTACTCACTTAACTATTCACAGTAACAGAAATTTTGACTGGGGTGCCCAAACCTTTGCATACCACTGTATATATTTATCATTCAGCTGATTGGTCGTCATTTCAGAAACTCAATTGTGATATGGGGAGGAAATCTCGTCACTGATTGGCCACAATGCACATAGTTCACCATGCAGCCAATCAGCGATGAGACCCCCTCCCCTCATCACAATTGAGTATCTGAAATGCTAACTAATCAGCTGATTGATAAGTATATAAAGGCCGAGCATTCAGAGGACACACCACAGTGCTCCACTGAGCTGGGTGCCAACCGCCGTAAAACAAGAAGAAGAAGAAGGACACATCACAATCAACAGTGCACTGATGAACTCTCCTGATATGGTGATGAAACGTTTGCAAGTAAATCGCCAAACTCGGGGAATAATTGGTCATTGTAAATTGTCCCATGATTAGGCTAGGGTTAAATTGGGGGTTGCTGGGTGACGTGGCTCGAAAGACCTGAAACATGCCGTATCCCAATAAATAAATTAATTAAATAAAACAAGTAAAAATAAATAGATAAAGTCCTTCAGCCCAACAAGTCCATCCCAGCTGCATTGTCCATCCAACTACTCTCAAATTCCTGAGCACCATCCCACCATGTTATTCCTTTCCACGCCTTCTGACACACCAGGCGACAACCTTGCAGTTTCTTTAGCATTTCTATCTGCTTTTTTCGAGGCTGAGTGCTCGCTCGACACTCAACCCAGCATGGATAAAAAGCGTGCAAGGAGCCGGCCCAATGCCAACCCAGGACCACTCTCCTCGAAGTCCGGTGCAGATACCACCACACCAGCAGCTGGCTACGTCTCTCTGAACCTCTAACTTTATTTTTAATTCAACTCCTTATTCACATTGAATTAGGAGTTGTGATTTTGCCCACACTGGCTGTGCCACACATTTATCATTGACTAGTTTAAGATAACAAGCTACTACAAGAAGCAAGCTGCTTCTCACTGCCTCAGTAAAGCAGCCAGCATAATCAAAGACCTCACCAACCCCCGACATTCTCTCTTCTCTCCTGTCCCATCGGGCAGAAGGTACAAAAGCCTGAAAGCACGTCCCACCAGGCTCAGGGACAGCCTCTATCCCACTGTTATCAGACTATTGAATGGACCTCCTGTATGATGAGAAGGATCCTTGGCCTCATAATGGCCTTGCAGCTTATTGTCTGCCTGGAGACCTATGGACTCACTTTCAAGGACTCTACAACTTATGTTCTAAATATAGTCATAGAACCATAGAAAAGTACACCACAGAAACAGGCCATTTGGCCAATCAAGTCCGTGCTGAACCATTTAAACCGCCTACTCCTAATAACCATAGACCTCCATACCCCTACCATCCTTGTACCTATCCAAACTTCTCTTAAACATTGAAATCGAGCTCGCATGCACCACCTGCTCTGTCAGCTCGTTCCACACTCTCACTACCCTCTGAGTGAAGAAGTTTCCCCTCATGTTCCCCATAATCTTTTCACCTTTCACCCTTAACCCATGATTTCCAGTTGTAGTCCCACCCAAACTCAGTGGAAAAAAAAACTATTTTAATTTACCCTATCTATACTGCTCATAATTTTGTAGACCTCTCAAACTTCTAATTTCAAAATCCTAATGTATTCAACCTTTCTGTATAAATCAGATTTTCTAGTTCCAGCAATATCCTTGTAAATTTTCTCTGTATTCTTTCAACCTTATTTACATCTTTCCTGTAGGTAGGTGACCAAATATGCACACAATGCTCCAAATTAGTTCTCACCAACATCTTGTACAACTTCAACATAACATCCCATCTCCTGTACTCAATATTATCTGTCTACCTGTCTATTTGTCTGTCTACCTGTCTATCTGTCTGTCTGTCTATCCATCTATCTGTCTACCTGTCTGTCTATCTGTTTGTCTACCTGTCTGTCTGTCCGTCTACCTATCTGTCTACCTGTCTGACTGTCTGTCTGTCTGCCTGTCTGTCTGTCCGTCTACCTATCTATCTACCTGTCTGACTGTCTGTCTGTCTGCCTGTCTGTCTGTCCGTCTACCTATCTATCTACCTGTCTGACTGTCTGTCTGTCTGTCTGCCTGTCTGTCTGTCCGTCTACCTATCTGTCTACCTGTCTGACTGTCTGTCTGTCTATCCATCTATCTGTCTACCTGTCTGTCTATCTGTTTGTCTACCTGTCTGTCTGTCTGTCTACCTATCTGTCTACCTGTCTGTCTGCCTGTCTGTCTGTCTGTCCGTCTACCTATCTATCTACCTGTCTGACTGTCTGTCTGTCTGCCTGTCTGTCTGTCCGTCTACCTATCTATCTACCTGTCTGACTGTCTGTCTGTCTGTCTGCCTGTCTGTCTGCCTGTCTGTCTGTCCGTCTACCTATCTGTCTACCTGTCTGACTATCTGTCTGTCTGTCTGTCTATCCATCTATCTGTCTACCTGTCTGTCTATCTGTTTGTCTACCTGTCTGTCTGTCCGTCTACCTATCTATCTACCTATCTATCTACCTGTCTGTCTGTCTGTCTGTCTGTCTGCCTGTCTGTCTGCCTGTCTGTCTGTCTGACTATCTGTCTGCCTGTCTGTCTGTCCGTCTACCTATCTATCTACCTATCTATCTACCTGTCTGTCTGTCTGTCTGTCTGTCTGCCTGTCTGTCTGCCTAGCTATTTATGTATGTATCTATTATGTATTTTCGTATTCATACAGTTTGTCTTCTTTTGCACATTGGTCGTTTGTCCATCTTTGTGTGCAGTTTTTCTTTGTTCTATTGTGAATGCCTGAAAGAAAATGAATCTCAGGGATATGGTGACATGTAGATTCTTTGATAGTAAACTTACTTTGAACTTTACACTGTACTTTCTTGGTAACTGTAACACTTCATTCTGCGTTCTGTTTTTGTTTCCTCAATGCGCTGATGTGAGGAAATGATCTGTATCGCTGGCATGCAAAACAAAGATTTTCATTGTACCTCAGTAACCCAATTTTACCAATTAAAAGAGATGTAGTCTACGTCAACCAGTTCCTCTGGGAACTGATTCCTTCCTCTCACCACCCTCTTGGTGAAGGAGCTGCCCTCAGGTGCCATGCTGCTCAACTCTGTGGCCACTTTTCTAGGTTCACCTGTACACCTGCTCATTAATCAGCCAATCGCGTGGCAGCAACTCAATGCAGAGAAACACGAAGACGTGGTCAGGAGGTTCAGTTGTTGTTCAGACCAAACATCAGGATAGGGAAAGATTCTGACCCCGGAATGATCGTTGGTGCCGGACAGGGTGGTTTGAGTATCTCAGAAACTGCTGATCTCCTGGGATTTTCACGCACAACAGACTCTAGAGGTTACAGAAGTTGATGCAAAACACACAAAAGGACTAGAACTTCTAGACTGGGTAATACTAGGACTAGGACACAGGTGATTAAGACAGCAAGCTGTTAACTGTTTACCAACCTGTTTATTATTTATTGTTCACCCATGCTATTCACTACACACTTTTTGAACTATGTTTTATTCACTTATTTATGGTAATATTTTGTTTTGTGTGTGATTTATGGTTTGTGGGTGCATAGTGGTCCGGAGGAACATTGTTCTATTTCATTGACAATAAACTTGAACTCAGACTACAACGGCGTGTGCAGAAGAGCATCTCTAAAGGCACAACACATCGAACTTTGAAGTGGATGGGCTACAGCAGCAGAAGATCATGCAAGTACACACAGAGGCCACTGTGTTAGGTACAGGAGGTACCTGATACTGTGGCCACTGGCTGATCTTCAACTATGATCTTACCCCTTCCAATGGCATCATTCCTGCTAAAGCAGACAGCTGTGAAAACAAATCAAACTTAAATTATCACGGCAAAATATTTGACTTTGATCATTTTAGATGCTTTATTGAAACCATAACATTCTGGGATATCATGTCCTGAATAAAAACTTACACAATCAGATTTATATTGCTCACCCACCTTTCTGATTGAATAGGCCAGGGATGATGTCATGAATTGGCAATCACCATTTTCCTCCAATCAGCATTGAGTGGGGCAGCTCATTCCGAGTCAAGGGGTCGGGGCGGGGAAGAGTTGTCTCAGGAGCTAGCTCTCATTGGCCAGGGTTCAGTGACAACATTCAACCATTTGAACTTTTAGGAAGAAGTTGATATTTCAAATTTCCATGATTGTTATCAGCAGAAGCAACTTTGCAATCGGAAAGGAAATAGTTTCAATGCAGGGTCTAGGGGGACATGGCGTGTGAAGTTGCCGGAGGCTCTGGGATTAAGGGGGGTGTAGCATCTGCAGATTATTTTCTGTTTAAGGGGGGTGCTGGCAGTGTGTTGGAGGAACTTTACATCTGCTTAACGTATGTGGCATGTTACATCTCTGCAATCAACGGCTCACTGTCTCTTGGGTCCACACACCACCTCAGTCCGAATGAGGGCAAATTTGGGGTTTCAATTCAGATAAAGTTTCACGGTTTTGTTCCTGACGTTTACTCTCTGTGTTACTGGAGGACAGGCAGTAATTTAAACTCTTTCATTTATAGAAGGACCTCCACTGTGCAAAGCACCATTTCTTGCAGTGATTACTGTGAGGAGGCAGGCAGAGAGGCTCTGGGAGTCTCCAGACTGAAACAGTTCTAGAAGGGATAGGCGCCCACTATTACATACATCACCTATGTGAGAGTAGGCATATGGGAATGAGTGTATCGGTGTTTGTGTGTTACAATTCTGGAAGGAGTCGGTTTGGCCGTGTTGTGGAGTTAGTGTATATAGCAAATATTAACTTCACCAGCAAGCAATCTTCAGACATGAATGTGGATTGCAGATTGAATTGAAAACACAGCTCGGAACAATGGGCTTCCTGGAGCTTCAGGTTGGGCTGAATCACAAATGAAGAATGAATGTGGCCTAGTGTCCGTGGAGATTAACATTCATTTTGGGTGTCTGGAGTATGGGTGCAAAGAAGGAGGTGTTTGGAAAGTGTATGGTTATACACCTTGGCAGAAGAAATAAACGGGCAGACTATTACTTAAATGGGGAAAGAATTCAAAGTTCTGAGATGCAACGGGACTTGGGAGTCCTCGTACAGGATACCCTCCAGGTTGAGTCGGTGGTAAAGAAGGCGAATGCAATGTTGGCTTTCATTTCTAGAGGAATAGAGTATAGGAACAGGGATGTGATATTGAGGCTCTATAAGGCGCTGGTGAGACCTCACTTGGAGTACTGTGGGTAGTTTTGGTCTCCTTATTTAAGAAAGGTTGTGCTGACGTTGGAGAGGGTACAGAGAAGATTCACTAGAATGATTCCGGGAATGAGAGGGTTAACATAAGGAACGTTTGTCCACTCTTGGACTGTATTCCTTGGAGTTTAGAAGAATGAGGGGAGACCTCATAGAAACATTTCGAATGTTGAAAGGCATGGACAGAGTGGATGTGGCAAAGTTGTTTCCCATGGTGGGGGAGTCTAGTACAAGCGGACATGACTTAAGGATTGAAGGGCGCCCATTCAGAACAGAGATGCGAAGAAATTTTTTTAGTCAGAGGCTGGTGAATATGGAATTTGTTGCCACGGGCAGCAGTGGAGGCCAAGTCATTGGGTGTATTTAAGGCAGAAATTGATAGGTATCTGAGTAGCCAGGGCATCAAAGGTTATGGTGAGAAGGCGGGGCACTGGGACTAAATGGGAGAATAGATCAGCTCATGATAAAATGGCGGAGCAGACTCGATGGGCCGAATGGCTGACTTCTGCTCCTTTGTCCTATGGTCTTATGGAACTATGGTTTGAAAACTGTATGTAATTCAAAGGAAGCATTGTAGATACATAGTAACAATAGAATTACCCTGTTGTTACCTTTGATCTTGGCAATATATGAATGTCATGTAATACTGGGTCGGGCAGGACTCTTCTTCCAAGAGTGTCTCAATATGATGCCTGTATACAACTATTCTGCAATAAAGGGTTCCATAGCCACTCGCTTCAGAGTCTCTCCAGTGACTTTGTTCACAGTTACAACAGATTAGATAACTACTATGACATTAGCCACTTTTTAATGTTTGTGTGTTATATTTCTTCAAAGAATAGATAACTAGATTAGCCGCGTAATAAGCCGCTTAAAGGGCAGTGTGGTAGCGTAACGGTTAGCACAATGGTTTACAGTACAGGCGACCCGGGTTCAATTCCCGCCACTGTCTGGAAAGAGTTTGTACACTCTCCCCGTGATGTGTGGGTTTCCTCCAGGTGCCCCTGTTTCCTCCCACAGTCCCGTGATTCAATCAGGGCGGCTGGGCAACTGCATCTCAATAAATATATAATAAAAGTTACTCTGCGTGTGAGTGTGTCTGTAGGTGTATGTGAATGAGTGTGTGTGTATGTGTGTGTGTTTGTGTGTGTGTGCGCGCGCATGCGTTTGTCCCCCTGCGTATGAGTGTACTTGTGTGTGTGTGTGTGTGTGTGTGTGTGTGTCTGCGTGTGGCACTTCAAACTTTCTTTACTTGGGACGGGGTGGAGTAAAAGTTCATGTTGGTCAGATCTGAGGTCAGTTCACTGACTTGATGGTCCTTCAAGCAGCTTGGGGACCTTGGACAAAGTTGTTGGGACCGCGGTCGTGGCACGCACCGGGAACCCCACACTCCACAGCCGCTCACCCCAGCAGCAACGCCTCTGCCTGAGCTCTCCATCAGCTAGGGGGGACTGACTTGCACTGCCTTTCACACAGGGCACTCTCCATTGGCATTCTTATGATGGGCAGTCACTTTGGTGGTGGTGTGGGAGAAATAGCAGCCAAAATGTGGAGAGCAAGATCCCACGGACAGTAATATGATCAGAACCAGATCCCATGTTCTCTGCGTAAGAGAACATACTGTGTTTTCTAAAATACGCCCTGGAATTTTTCACATCTGTCCAAGAGAACAGGGAGGCCCTTGGGACTTTGCCCAGGAGGCAACATCAGATGGGGTGAGTAGCACTCCCTCAGTACCAGCCGATACAGCTGTGCTCCAGTTCCAAGCGGGGCATGAACCCACAACGTGCAGTGGCTGTTTTCCAGGCTCCCATGGTCATGAATAAATGAGATACCCCAACCTGCAGAAACAGGTTATGGACTGTGGCAGGCTGTTGGATGGGCCAAAGACCCTAAGTGATTCTTGCTTTCTAGACATTAAGTATCCTTCCTTCTTCCTCATGACTAAATGCTCTACCTCTCTTGTCAGCCATGGTCCCTTCACCCTACCATCCTCGCCCTGTCTCAGTGGGGCAAACCTATCCAGACCCCCCTGAACAACCTCCACATTTCTGCAAGGCAGATCGCAGGTCCAACCCAGAGGTGAACACTGAAATCCCCCGTTAGATACAAGTTATTATCAAGGGTCCAATCCAGAGGTGAACACCAAAATCCCCTGTTAGATACAAGTTATTAACGTCCATATGGATGCAGCACCCTCCCCAGCCTCCAGACGTCACCCACCACCCCAAAGACACCAGTCAGATTTCTTGTTTTGAAACCAATGGCCCGAAGTTTGACGTTTCTTTTTGTCGAAGTTAGATCCATGCAGTGCTGGCGGAGAGAATGTTTGCGACGGTGTCACGTTCCATTAGCCAACCATCTCCTTATAGCCCTCCTGCTCCCGCTGGTTGGACCGGTTCATCTTGATCTCCGTCAGCTGAATATATCGGAACACGTTTGTATCTGTGGAGAGAACACAACGGACGAGGCGCACTGCAGAACCAGACTCATCACTGGGGAACAAGGCAATGAACCTGGCCAGGCGAGGGACCTCTCAGTACATGAGCACTTTGGAGACAGTGACCACAACTCCCTGACCTTTACCATAGCCAAGGATGAGAACAGGAGTGTCTTGTATGGGAAAGTACTTAATTGTGGAGTGGCTTATCACAATGGTATTGAGCAGGGATGTAATGTTGAGGCTTTATAAGGCACTGGTTAGGCCACACTTGCAGTTTTGGCCCCCTTGTCTTTGGAAGGATGTACTGGCATTGGAGAAGGTCCAGAGGTTCATCAGAATGATCCCAGGAATGAAAGAGTTAGTATACAAGGAGTGTTTGATGGCTCTGGGTCTGGACTCTCTGACGTTCAGAAGAACGAGGTGATGCGGGGGAGGGGGGGGCGGGATCTCACTGACACCTATTGAATATTGAAGGGCCTCGATAGAGTGGATGTGGAGAAGATGTTTCCTATGGAGGGGGAGTCTAGAACCAGAGGGAACAGCCTCAGAAGAGAATGGCTGAGCAGAGCATTTTGCCCAGGCTGCATCACTGTCTGGAATGGGGTGGGGACTACTGCACCAGACCGAAAGAAGCTGCAGAGGGTTATAAATCTAGTCAGCTCCATCTTGGGTACTAGCCTACAAAGTACCCAGGACATCTTTAGGGAGCGGTGTCTCAGAAAGGCAGCATCCATTATTAAGGACCTCCAACACCCAGGGTATGCCCTTTTCTCACTGTTACCATCAGGGAGGAGGTACAGAAGCCTGAAGGCACACACTCAGTGATTCAGGAACAGCTTCTTCCCCTCTGCCATCCGATTCCTAAATGGACATTGAACCCTTGAACACTACCTCACTTTTTAAATATATATTATTTCTGTTTTTGCATGATTTTTAACCTATTCAATATATGTAATTGATTTACTTAGTTATTTATTATTATACTTTTCTTCTATATTATGCGTTGCATTTAACTGTTGCTGCTAAGTTAACAAATTTCACATCGCATGCCGGTGATAATAAACCTGATTCTGATTCTGATTCTGAATAGAGAGGGGTCGTTTTAGAATAGAGATGAGGAGGAGTTTCTTTAGCCAGAGAGTGGCGAATCTGTGGAATTTATTTCCACTGACGGCTGTGGAGGTTAAGTCATTGGGGCAGAGTTTGATAGGTTCTCGATTAGTCAGGGCGTCAAAGGTTATGGAGAGAAGGCAGGAGAATGGGGTTGAGAAATAATAACGGAATGATGGAGCAGACTCAATGGGCTGAATGGCCTAATTCTGCTCCTATGTTTTATGGTCTTATGGCAGGAATTGGGAGCATAAATTGGGAACGGATGTTCTCAGGAAATATGGAGGTTGTTTAAGGAGCATTTGCATGGGGTTCTGAATAGGCTGGTCCCACTGAGACCAGGAGATGAAAGATGGGTAAAGGAACCATGGTTGACAAGAGGGATGGAACAGGGAAAAAAAAAGAAAGCATACTTACAGTTTAGGAAGCAAAGATCAAACAGGGCACTTGAGAATGATCAGTTTGCCAGGAAGGAGCTTAGGAAGGACATAAGAGAGCTGGAAGGAATCATGAGAATTCCTTGGCAAGCAGGATTACGGAAAGTTCCAAGTCGTTCCACATGTGCATGTAGCCATGAGGGTAAGACCAACCAGGGATAAAAAAGGGAGATGTGCCTGGGGCTGGAGGAGATAGGGGAGCTCCTTAATGAATGCTTTATTTCAGTGAGAGGGGCCTTGATCAAAGTGAGGTCTGCATGGAGCAGGCTAACGTGCCGGAACATGTTGAGATTAAGGAAGAGGCAATGTTGGAACTTTGAAGAACATTAAGATAAATAATGCAGACAGACATACCCCTGGGATATGGGAAGGGAGGGAAGAGATTTCTGCACCATTGGCAGTGATCTTTGCATCCTCACTGGCCGCGGGGGCAGTACCGGAAGATCGGAGCGTGGCAAATGTTACTCCTTTGTTCCAGAAAAGGTATAGGGATAATCCTGTAAACTGAGTCTTAGGTCAGTGGTGGACAAACTATTGGAGAGGTTTCCTAGGGACAGATTTACAAGCATTTGCAGAAGCAAAGCAATACACACAGAATGCTGAAGAAACTCGGCAGGTCAGGCAGCGTCTACAGAAATAGATAAACAGTTAAAGTTTCAGGCCGGAACCCTTCTTCAGGACTGGAAGGGAAGGGGGAAGATGTCAGGATAAAAAGGTGGGGGGGAGGGGAAAGAGGCTAGCTGGAAGGTGGGTAAGCCAGGTGGGTGGGAACAGTTAAGGGCTGGAGAAGAAGGAATCTGAGGGGAGAGAGAGTGAACCATAGGAGAACAGGGAAGGAGGAGGGGACCCGGGGGAAGTGGGGGGGGGGCATTTTTTACCAGGAGAAGCATAATTTGATTGGGGATAGTCAGCGTGGCTTTGTGAGGGGTAGATCATGCCTCACAAACCTGACCGACTTTTTTCGAGGTGTTTACAAAACAAATTGATGAAGGTAAAGTGATGGGATGTGGTGTATATGCATTTCAGTAAGATGTCCGACAACCTTCCCCATGGAACACTCATCCAGAAAGTCACAGGTATGGGATTGAAGGAAACTTGGCTTTATGGATTGCGGAGGATTGGCAGAGGGTGGCAGTAGATGGAACGTATCCTGCCTGGAGGCCCGTGATCAGTAGGGTTCCACAGGGGTCTGTCCTTGGACCCCTGTGATTTTTGTGATCTTTATAACTAACTGGGATCAGGAAGTGGAAGGATGGGTTAGTAAGTTTGCAGATGACACTGAGGGTGGAGCAGTTGTGGATAATGTAGGTTGCTATAGGTTCCACAGGATATGGGACAGGACATCTGCAGAGATATTGGCAAATGGAGTTTGATGCAGAGAAGTGTGAAGCGATACAGTTTGGAAGCTCACTTGAAGGTGGAGTACAAGGATAATCACGGGATTCTTAGCAGTCTTAGAGTCCCAGCGCATCTCATACAAGCGAGCCTGGTTTTCTGCCTGGTCCCACCTACCTGCATCCGGACCATGGCCCTTCATTACCCTCACATCTTTGTAACTACCCAAACTGCTCTTAAATGCTGCAGTTGACCCACAACTACCACTTCCTCTGGCAGCTGGAAGTGTGGAGGAACAGAGGGACCTTGAAGTCTACCAAAAACCTTCAATCCCCTCAAAACTGCTGTGCAAGCTGAGAGGGTGGTCAAGAAGGCGTGTGGTGTGTTGGCCTTCATTAGTCAGGAGATTCCATTCAAGAGCCACAAAAATAGTATTGCAGCTCTATAAAACTCTGGTTAGACCGCACTTGGAGTATTGTGTGCATTTCTGATGGCCTCATCATAGAAAGGATGTGGAAGCTTTAGAGAGGGTGCAGAGGAGATTGTCTGGATTAAAGGGCATGTCTTATGAGGAGAGGTCGAGCGAGCCGGGGCTTTTCCCTTTTGGAGTGAAGGAAATGAGAGGTGACTTGATAGAAGGGTACAAGATGATACGAGGCATAGAGGCACTGTACTACTGCCGCATAACAATAAATTTCATGACATATGTCAGTGATATTAATTCTGATTCTGATTCTGATCGAGTGCACGGCCAGAGAGTTTTCTCCCAGGGTGGAAATGGCTAATTCCTGTGGACATGATGTTAAGGTGATGGGAGGAAAGTATAGTGGGGGATATCAGATATAAACTTTTTACACAGAGAGTGGTGGGTGTGTGGAACACCCTCCCAGGGGGCAGTGGTAGAGGCAGATACATTAGGGACATTTCAGAAACTCTTAGATGGGCAGACGAATGATAGAAAAATGGAGGGTTATGTGGGAGGGAAGGGTTAGATTGAACTTAGAGTGGGTTTAAAGGTCATCACAACATTGTGGGCCGAAGGGCCTGTACTCTGCTGTAATGTCCTGTGATCTACATACAGGACAAAGTTTTTAACAGAGAGAGAGAGAGAGGTGGGTGCCTGGTATGT